>NC_079221.1:17699211-17999211 GCF_029633865.1 Lampris incognitus
GACCCCAAGTATTTAAACTCAAATGCCTTTGTCACCTCCACTCCTTGCATCCTGACCATTCCACTGTCCTCTCTCTCATTCACGCATAGGTATTCCGTCTTGCTCCTACTGACTTTCATTCCTCTTCTTTCCAGTGCATACCTCCACCTCTCCAGGCTCTCCTCAACCTGCACCCTACTCTCGCTACAGATCACAATGTCATCCGCGAACATCATCGTCCATGGAGACTCCTGCCTGATCTTGTCCGTCAACCTGTCCATCACCATTGCAAACAAGAAAGGGCTAAGAGCCGATCCTTGATGTAATCCCACCTCCACCTTGAACCCATCTGTCATTCCAACCGCACACCTCACCATTGTCACACTTCCCTCATACGTATCCTGCACCACTCCTACATACTTCTCTGCAACTCCTGACTTCCTCATACAATACCACACCTCCTCTCTCGGCACTCTGTCATAAGCTTTCTCTAAATCTACAAAGACACAATGCAACTCTTTCTGGCCTTCTCTATACTTCTCAGTCAACATTCTCAAAGCAAACATCGCATCTGTGGTGCTCTTTCGTGGCATGAAACCATACTGCTGCTCGCTGATCATCACCTCTCCTCTTAACCTAGCTTCTATTACTCTTTCCCAAATCTTCATGCTGTGGCTGATCAACTTTATACCTCTGTATTTGTTACAGTTCTGCACATCGCCCTTGTTCTTGAAAATCGGTACCAGTATGCTTCTTCTCGACTCCTCAGGCATCTTCTCACTTTCCAGGATTGTGTTAAACAATCTAGTTAAAAACTCCACTGCCATCTCTCCTAAACATCTCCATGCCTCCACAGGTATGTCATCAGGACCAACTGCCTTTCCACTCTTCATCCTCTTCATAGCTGCCCTCACTTCCTCCTTGCTAATCCGCTGAACTTCCTGATTCACTATCCCTACATCATCCAACCTTCTCTCTCTCTCATTTTCTTCATTCATCAGCCCCTCAAAGTATTCCTTCCACCTTCTTAGCACACTCTCCTCGCTTGTCAGCACATTTCCATCTCTATCCTTGATCGCCCTAACTTGCTGCACATCCTTTGCAGCTTGGTCCCTCTGTCTAGCCAATCGGTACAAGTCCTTTTCTCCTTCCTTAGTGTCTAATCTGTCATACAACTCACCATATGCCTTTTCCTTTGCCTTTGCCACCTCTCTCTTTGCTTTACGCTGCATCTCCTTGTACTCCTGTCTACTTTCTTCATCTCTCTTACTATCCCACTTCTTCTTTGCCAACCTTTTCCTCTGTATAATTTGCTGTACTTCCTCAGTCCACCACCAAGTCTCCTTGTCTTCCTTCCTCTGTCCTGATGACACACCAAGTACCTTCCTAGCTGTCTCCCTCACTATTTCTGCAGTGGTTGCCCAGCCATCTGGCAACTCTTCACTACCACCCAGTGCCTGTCTTAACTCCTGCCTGAACTCCACACAACAGTCTTCCTTCTTCAACTTCCACCATTTGATCTTCGGCTGTGTCTTCACTCGCTTCCTCTTCTTGGTCTCCAAAGTCATCCTACAGACCACCATCCGATGCTGCCTAGCTACGTTCTCCCCTGTCACCACCTTGCAGTCTCCAATCCCTTTTAGATGGCGCCTTCTACATAAGATATAGTCCACCTGTGTGCACTTTCCTCCACTCTTGTACGTCACCCTGTGTTCCTCCCTCTTCTTGAAATATGTATTCACCACAGCCATTTCCATCCTTTTTGCAAAATCGACCACCATCTGTCCTTCCACATTTCTCTTCTTGACTCCATACCTTCCCATCACCTCCTCATCAACTCTGTTCCCTTCACCAACATGTCCATTGAAGTCCGCTCCAATCACCACTCTCTCCTCCTTGGGTACCCTCTCCACCATGTCGTCCAACTCACTCCAGAATTCTTCTTTTTCATCCATTTCACACCCAACCTGCGGGGCATATGCGCTGATAACATTCAGCAATAAACCTTCAATTTCCAGCTTCATACTCATCACTCTGTCTGACACTCTCTTCACCTCCAGCACGCTCTTGACATACTCTTCCTTCAGAATTACCCCTACCCCATTACTCCTCCCATTCACACCATGGTAGAAGAGTTTGAACCCACCTCCGATACTCCTGGCCTTACTCCCCTTCCACCTGGTCTCTTGCACACACAGTATGCCTACCTTTCTTCTTTCCATCATGTCAGCCAGCTCTCTCCCTTTACCAGTCATAGTGCCAACATTCAAAGTTCCAACTCTCACCTCCACATGCCTACCCTTCCTCCTCCCTAGCTGCCTCTGGACATGCTTTCCCCCTCTCCTTCTCCTTCGCCCAACAGTAGCATAGTTTCCACCGACACCCTGCTGGTTAACAGTACCGGTGGTGGTCGTTGGTAACCCGGGCCTCGACCGATTCGGTATGTAAGTCTTATTTATGATCCGCATATTTGATTTGGCAAAGATTTTACGCCGGATGCCCTTCCTGACGCAACCCTCCCCATTTGTCCGGGCTTGGGACCGGCACTAAGGATGCACTGGCTTGTGCATCCTCAGTGGCTGGGTTATTTTCCAAATCAAATATGCAGATCATAAATAAACTTTCCATACCGGATTGGTCGAGGCCCGGGTTACCAATGACCGCCACCGGTGCTGTTAACCAGCAGGGTGCCAGTGGACACTACGCTACTGTTGGGCGAAGGAGAAGGAGAAGGGGAAGGCATGTCCAGAGGCAGCGAGAGAGGAGGAAGGGTAGGAGTGTGGAGGTGAGTCGGAACTTTGAATGTTGGCACTATGACTGGTAAAGGCAGAGATCTGGCTGATATGAAGGAAAGAAGAAAGGTAGGGATACTGTGTGTGCAAGAGACCAGGTGGAAGGGGAGTAAGGCCAGGAACATCGGAGGTGGGTTTAAACTCTTCTACCATGGTGCGAATGGGAGGAGAAATGGGGTAGGGTAATTCTGAAGGAAGAGTATGTCAAGAGTGTGCTGGAGGTGAAGAGAGTGTCAGACAGAGTGATGAGTATGAAGCTGGAAATCGAAGGTGTATTGCTGAATGTTATCAGTGCATATGCCCCACAAGTTGGGTGTGAGATGAACGAGAATGAAGAATTCTGGAGAGAGTTGCACGACATGGTGGAGAGGGTACCCAAGATTTTCACTGGGAGTGACAAAGAAGGACAGGATTAGGAACGATTATATTAGAGGGACAACTCAAGTTGGATGGTTTGGAGACAAAGCAAGAGAGGCAAGCTTGAGATGGCTTGGACATGTATGAAGGAGAGATGCTGGGTATATTGGGAGAAGGATGCTGAATATGGAGCTGCCAGGGAAGAGGAAAAGAGGAAGGCCAAAGAGCAGGTTTATGGATGTGGTGAGGGAGGACATGCAGATGGCTGGTGTGACAGAGGAAGACGCAGAAGACAGGAAGAGATGGAAACGGGTGATCCGCTGTGGCGGCCCCTAGTAGTAGAGTAGTAGATTTGTTGGGCACTTTTATCAACACCATTGACGGTTCTGAAAAAAATGCTATATATATATATATATGTATGTGTGTGTGTCTTTTTTTTAGTCAAGTCTTTTTTTTTTATTTAAGTCTTTTGTTATAAAGGAATTCGATAATGGTGGTGGTAAGCCTGGAAAACGAAATGAACAGGCTCACACTGAAGAGGTGCCCACAAAATGATTTCTATGCTGCAGTAATTTTCTCCACATTTTACATTTCAATTTTTCTCCCATGTCTCCACATACTTCTGCTGTTCAGCTGTTTGAACTCACCTTTTACATAGAACCCTCTCCTCAAAGGAGGACCTGAGAAGAAATAAAAATCTGTCAACAAGACTGAGAAAAGACATGGTCTGTTATTCAAATCACATTCTGTAGAGAGGAAAACTGCTCTTTGTGCTGACTCAGGATTAGCGTTCATTTGACCAACATGCCAGATAAAATGTAGAGCATCCTGACCTTCTGTGCACATCCCATGGTTTACAGAAGTTATCACAATGTTTTTAAAGGCGCTCGATTGTTGAGTTTTCCTTTTGTGTTCCTCAGTAATTTACGGACCCTGTTGTGCAAATGGAGAGGATGAGAGGGATGTAAAGCAGCGGCAGCGTGGGAGCTTCTTATCCTGATATGTACGTCCTCAAACAGATCAAACATTAATGGTAATGCAATATTAAAACACCTTCTATCCTTGAAGTGAGTATTAAAGACTGCAAAACTTTTTCTTTTTTTTGTTTTTGTTTTTTGTGCAGCTCCACAGAGCTCCTCAGCGAATCTGTTTGTTATAAACAGTCAAGCCTTGGGGAGAAAACAGACCGAGGCCTTGCTCAGTAGAATAGCAAGGAAGGGACAGAGAGAATTGATGAAGTGAAGCTTGTTGTAAATAAGAGATGAAGTGCGTATCCGTCATACTTATTCATACAGCTCCTCTGCTGTAAATGTCCCCTAATGTGTAGCTGTATGAATCAACCTCACACAGTCAGCAACTTCAATAGAATTTATAATCACTGGTGGTGTCCTTTTTTTCTTCATCTAAAATTCCCCCCTTAAGTCCTATCCTACCGGGAGCTTGCCGCATACTCGTGCACAAATTACCACGTGTGAGTGTCGGAATAGGGAGAGCTTTGGAGACAGAGGATGAGGGAGAATGAGGGTGCTCTCTCCAACCAGTTAATTGGAGCTATGTAACCAAATGATGCAACCGAATTTATTTCCCGCTCCTTGTGAGAAGTGGTTTGGCGAGGGAAAACAACCAACCAAAATCAGATCTGGGAAGCTTTCCCTGCAAATCACTCTCCACTGTCAAATATAGATCTTTGTAGACAAGACCTTGTGCAGCAAATGCTTTGCATTGCTGGACAGATGTTTTTGCATGTAATTTATTAAAATATGCACAACACAATAACGCATTAATCAGGAACCTTTGTGATTTGCATTATATAAAAAAAAAACGGTACATGGAAATTAAGGCAATTGCCATGAGCAGCTCTCATTACAACCTTCAACATTTACTATACTGTTCTGGAGAATTTGCTTCTTTGAACCTCAGACTGTTGCTAAAGTTTGACAGCATTGAACACTTTCTGTTAAACCTGCCTCGCATTATTTATTTATTTTCCTTTACCAAGAGCTTGCAGAACTCACTGTAAGCTTAGTGAAGTACATCTCATTACTAATTCATCAACCCAAAACATAATATGCACATATTCTCCCTGCCAAGTGTATTGGGGGGGGTAAGAAAACAAGAATCTCATGAGTTTGTAATGAAGTATGGATAACAGTAAGTAAGTCACTGCAGTCTTTCCTTACAGATAAAGTAATAAAAAAATATCCCATCAGTTTAGGTGGCCCTTTGGATATGAATTCAGAGTTTAAGCTAACACAAAAAAAACCCCAAAACAAACCTTATAGTGTTTTTCATTGCTGTATTTGGAACACCACTCGAAGCCAATTTCTGTTTAACCTCCTCGAGTTTGTCCTCCTTGAATCATGTTCACATGGCCATTTATGATTTGAGCCACTTTTGGGCAATTGAGAGGAGGTTAAGAGGCACGTCTGCATGTGGTCTCATCTTCGAGACAGTACATTTGCAGTGCACAAGGATCACAGTGATGCAGCCACAGTTTCTGGACATATTCTGAGTACCACTTAATGACAAAATGTCTCTGTGGACTAGCCACAAGCGACGCTACATTTAGAAAGAGACTTTCACTTTGGGGATAATGTGACCTGCCTAAATGCTGTTGTGTTTACCGTATAAATGACGACCCTTGCAAGTGTTCAGTGATCCTCGCATTCATTTACTCCATTAAAACACATGTTGCACTTCAGTTATACTTCCAAGAAACACTGTTGGTGGACACGACTAGCCCTCGTCTTGCCCACACATTCTGTATGCTGCCCTTGTCTTAAGGGTCATTTATGACCTGCCTTCATTTAACTTCTAAATTAAAGCAACTTAACTTCATTTTACACCACCCCAAATCTATTTTGCACAAAGAAACAACCTGTCATTCATCACAGACTTGGTGACTATCTGGATTTTCCCTCTTCACAGAGCAGAAAGACTACATTTAATCAGTGGACGCCACTCGTTTTTATAGGGTCAAACATGACCTAAAAATGTCTTGGGGTCAAAAATGATCCTAAGACGTAGGGAAAAAAAACTTTTAATACATAATAGTACAAACTTGTTTCGTGTAATTAGCAGTTGATGAGTGCACAACGCACAAAACAAGCTTGTACTGCTATGTATTAAAAGTTTTTTTTCCCTACATCTATATTGATATTCCGCTCCTCATTTGCTGAGCTCTTTTATCAACACCATTGATGGTTTCCGAAAAAAATGCTACATATATACAGTGGTATTTATATATAATTAGTGAGAATTTAACTTTATGTCTACATTAATAAAGGTATATTTATCCATCCATCCATTATCCGAACCACTTATCCTGCTCTCAGGGTCGCGGGGATGCTGGAGCCTATCCCAGCAGTCACTGGGCAGCAGGCAGGGAGACACCCTGGACAGCCCACCAGGCCATCACACAGGGCCGACATACATATACACATACATATATACACACACACACACATTCATACCAAGGGGCAATTTAGTATGGCCAATCCACCTGACCTACATGTCTTTAGACTGTGGGAGGAAACTGGGGCAACCGGAGGAAACCCACGCAGACACGGGGAGAACATGCAAACTCCACACAGAAGACAACACAGGACGACCCAGGATGACCCCCAAGGTTGGACTACCCCCAAGGCTCGAACCCAGGACCTTCTTGCTGTGAGGCAACCGTGCTAACCACTGTGCCACCGTGCCGCCCAGGTATATTTATATTTATGTTTAATCGTATTGAAAATGTGTTTCATTGAAACTGAAAACATCATTTGGGAAAAGCAAAAAAAAAAGTAAGTGCAAAAAAAAGGTTAAAAAAAAAATACACTACCGTTCAAAAGTTTGGGATCACCCAAACAATTTTGTGTTTTCCATGAAAAGTCACACTTATTCACCACCATATGTTGTGAAATGAATAGAAAATAGAGTCAAGACATTGACAAGGTTAGAAATAATGATTTGTATTTGAAATAAGATTTTTTTTACATCAAACTTTGCTTTCGTCAAAGAATCCTCCATTTGCAGCAATTACAGCATTGCAGACCTTTGGCATTCTAGCTGTTAATTTGTTGAGGTAATCTGGAGAAATTGCACCCCACGCTTCCAGAAGCAGCTCCCACAAGTTGGATTGGTTGGATGGGCACTTCTTGCGTACCATACGGTCAAGCTGCTCCCACAACAGCTCAATGGGGTTCAGATCTGGTGACTGCGCTGGCCACTCCATTACCGATAGAATACCAGCTGCCTGCTTCTGCTCTAAATAGTTCTTGCACAATTTGGAGGTGTGTTTAGGGTCATTGTCCTGTTGTAGGATGAAATTGGCTCCAATCAAGCGCTGTCCACTGGGTATGGCATGGCGTTGCAAAATGGAGTGATAGCCTTCCTTATTCAGAATCCCTTTTACCCTGTACAAATCTCCCACCTTACCAGCACCAAAGCAACCCCAGACCATCACATTACCTCCACCATGCTTAACAGATGGCGTCAGGCATTCTTCCAGCATCTTTTCATTTGTTCTGCATCTCACAAACGTTCTTCTTTGTGATCCAAACACCTCAAACTTGGATTCATCCGTCCAAAACACTTTTTTCCAGTCTTCCTCTGTCCAATGTCTGTGTTCTTTTGCCCATCTTAATCTTTTTCTTTTATTGGTCAGTCTCAGATATGGCTTTTTCTTTGCCACTCTGCCCTGAAGCCCAGAATCCCGCAGCCGCCTCTTCACTGTAGATGTTGACACTGGTGTTTTGCGGGTACTCTTTAATGAAGATGCCAGTTGGGGACCTGTGAGGCGTCTGTTTCTCAAACTAGAGACTCTAATGTACTTATCTTCTTGCTCAGTTGTGCAACGCGGCCTCCCACTTCTTTTTCTACTCTGGTTAGAGCCTGTTTGTGCTGTCCTCTGAAGGGAGTAGTACACACCGGTGTAGGAAATCTTGAATTTCTTAGCAATTTCTCGCATGGAATAGCCTTCATTTCTAAGAACAAGAATAGACTGTCGAGTTTCAGATGAAAGTTCTCTTTTTCTGGCCATTTTGAGCGTTTAATTGACCCCACAAATGTGATGCTCCAGAAACTCAATCTGCTCAAAGGAAGGTCAGTTTTGTAGCTTCTGTAACGAGCTAAACTGTTTTCAGATGTGTGAACATGATTGCACAAGGGTTTTCTAATCATCAATTAGCCTTCTGAGCCAATGAGCAAACACATTGTACCATTAGAACACTGGAGTGATAGTTGCTTGAAATGGGCCTCTATACACCTATGTAGATATTGCACCAAAAACCAGACATTTGCAGCTAGAATAGTCATTTACCACATTAGCAATGTATAGAGTGTATTTCTTTAAAGTTAAGACTAGTTTAAAGTTATCTTCATTGAAAAGTACAGTGCTTTTCCTTCAAAAATATGGACATTTCAATGTGATCCCAAACTTTTGAACGGTAGTGTATATTACATGAATTATTTTGTGATAACGTTATACAGAAGACCTCATTCTATAATAAAAGGCTTTCATAATATACATTTCATTTATTTTGACTAAAATATTGATAGTTATTTCCTGGGGACAGAAATGTCACCAATAGCCAGGAATGACTCATATATATACACTCACTGGCCACTTTATTAGCTACACCTTGCTAGTACCGGGTTGGAGCCCCTTTTGCCTTCAGAACTGCCTTAATCCTTCGTGGCATAGATTCAACAAGGTACTGGAAACATTCCTCAGAGAGTTTGGTCCATATTGACATGATAGCATCATGCAGTTGCTGCAGATTTGTCGGCTGCACATCCATGATGCGAATCTCCCGGTCCACCACATCCCAAAGGTGCTCTATTGGATTGAGATCTGGTGACTGTGGAGGCCATTTGAGTACAGTGAACTCATTGTCATGTTCAAGAAACCAGTCTGAGATGATTCGAGCTTTATGACATGGCGCGTTATCCTGCTGGAAGTAGCCATCAGAAGATGGGAACACTGTGGTCATAAAGGGATGGACATGGTCAGCAACAATACTCAGGTAGGCTGTGGCGTTGACACGATGCTCAACTGGTACTAAGGGGCCCAAAGTGTGCCAAGAAAATATCCCCCACACCATTACACCACCACCACCAGCCAGAACCGTTGATACAAGGCAGGATGGATCCATGCTTTCATGTTGTTGACGCCAAATTCTGACCCTACCATCCAAATGTCGCAGCAGAAATCGAGACTCATCAGACCAGGCAACGTTTTTCCAATCTTCTATTGTCCAATTTTGGTGAGCCTGTGCGAATTGCAGCCTCAGTTTCCTGTTCTTAGCTGACAGGAGTGGCACCCAGTGTGGTCTTCTGCTGCTGTAGCCCATCTGCCTCAAGGTTCGACGTGTTGTGCGTTCAGAGATGCTCTTCTGCATACCTCGGTTGTAATGAGTGGTTATTTGAGTTACTGTTGCCTTTCTGTCAGCTCGAACTAGTCTGGCCATTCTCCTCTGACCTCTGGCATCAACAAGGCATTTTCGCCCACAGAACTGCCGCTCACTGGATATTTTCTCTTTTTCAGACCATTCTCTGTAAACCCTAGAGATGGTTGTGCGTGAAAATCCCAGTAGATCAGCAGTTTCTGAAATACTCAGACCAGCCCGTCTGGCACCAACAACCATGCCACGTTCAAAGTCCCTTAAATCACCTTTCTTCCCCATATATCATCTGATCTATATATATATATCAACATGGATACAGGAAAAAAGATTTTAATTTTTTTTTTAGATTTTAACTGCTATGCATTAAAATCTTTTTTTCTGTATTCATGTTGATATTCCTCTTATTAGTCGAGCACTCAACACCATTGATGGTTTCGGAAAAAAAAACGTCATTTTTGTGTGTGTGTGTATGTGTATGTACACACACACACAAAAATGACGATTTTTCCCACACACACACACCAATTATCTCTCACTTTTCTGTTTTGTATTATGCACAAAAAGTTAGCTGCACCATATAGCATCCCTTATTTAGTTGCAAATGACATTTAGATAAATTTGTATAGGCTTTTTAAATGTATGGTTTTTTTATACTTCCCTCTTATATCCTCTCTTGTTTTGTTTCTACTTAAAAAATATTGTTAATGTCCTATCACCTCTGTGTTGAACACTCCATCGAACGTGAGTTTAACCAACTGAGCTGCTTGTTTCTGCTTTCATGTGGTGCCTTGAGGATTAGTAGCCTAGTGTGAATTTCATTTGAGAAATTATGTTAATCCAATATTTAACGATCCAGCCCAATGATTTTCAT
Source organism: Lampris incognitus (assembly GCF_029633865.1). Classification (NCBI taxonomy): domain Eukaryota; kingdom Metazoa; phylum Chordata; class Actinopteri; order Lampriformes; family Lampridae; genus Lampris; species Lampris incognitus. Next base: position 17,709,609 of record NC_079221.1, read on the forward strand.
TCAGTCAGATAGGTTTTATTGTGAAATATTAATGTTAGGAGTGTGATTTTTTTCCCAGCTTAGTGCCCCCTCTCTGAACACACACTCAAGAGGTTGAGGGGAGTTTGCCCCAAGTTCCCAAGACCCTTTATTGTTAACTTGCTAGCTCGCTAACATGCACGATGCTGCGAGGCAACTATTCAAAAACAGATCAAGTGACAGTATGAAAAAGTCAGTATGAAGAAATTCTTGGCTGTCCAGTCAAATCAAGGTATTAAATTATGTAATTCGTTGCCAGAAACAGATTAGTTTCCTGAAACAGTTTTATTGTATTTGTAACCAGAAGGATAGTTCCTCATCAGGCTTTAGTCATATTTTCACTACAAATAACATTCTAATATTTTGAGTGATTTTACATCAACAACCCGTATGTTAAAATATACATCAAGATTTGAAAACATGATTTCATTGGACTGGATCTTGAAGTCCACAGGGTTAATTCTAGTAGGAAAGGCCACACTTCCTCCCATACATACCCACACCATACCTATACATGCCCACACCATATCTATACATAGGGTGTAGGCAACACCAACAAGGCTGGTGTTATTCATTTTAGCACACAGGAAAGCATCACTGTCCATGTAATACTCAAGGATGGCCTTGGCCTATATAATACACTTTACAAAGTTGGCTGAGAAGGGACTAACATCTAATGTACAGTAAGCTAATGAAACCAAATACTGCATGACTTTGTTTTGGTCTAATGCTTCTTCCAGAGCAAACAGACAGACAGAACTATTCAATGACCCTTTCCTTCTTTCCCGAGAAGGAATGAAGTCAGAAAAACCCCAAACACATTGGAATTCTGCCGTTTAACTTCTGTACACAGCACTCCTCTGGGGCTAATTATAACTGTGTGCTTTAACAGATATTGAAAGTTACAACTTCAACCAGAGTTAGAGAAACTTGTTAGTGCAGCCAATTGCATTGAAACAAACACATATCCCCTCCTTTGGGTACAGGGAGCTCATAACATCTTGGCATGCTTTATAGCCATAGCTGCTGCATGAACACACACACAGAAGGTGGCATAAATGGGGTCTGAACCCACGATTTTTGGTTTATAAGACCAACGCCTTACCAGTTGGCCACAATGCCTGGATGTGAAAAAAAATGCCTGTTTTTATTCTGTGAGTCATCAATAGCAACATACTATTTTTTTTTTCTGACTGAGACCAGAAATTAGTTTGCAGCCAGTATAAAATCTCTAACTCAAAGACAAAACATACAAACACCAAGGCGGAATTGACAACAGGACATAATGGGCAAGAAGAAACAACGTAGTTCAAATATAAAATATAAAACATAAAATCTAAAATATACAGACCAAGGAAACAAGCGAATTGCAGACAACAGATGCATACTATCCACTATTTAACAATTGGATGGCAGTGGGGACAAAGGAAGCCCTGTATTTCTTAGTCCTAATACAGGGCATCCTCAACCGACGACCTGAAGGTAACAGCCCAAACTCTGGCCGAAGGGGGTGACCTTGGCACTCAAGAAGGGAAGTAGCCTTTCTGAACACCTTCCTGTTATAAAGGTCAGTAAACTGGGCTTGGCTTCTCCCTGAAATCTTGTTAGCCCATAGCTCATAGCATATGACAGGGTGCCGAGAGAGGAGGTGTGGTATTGTATGAGGAAGACGGGAGTTGCAGAGAAGTATGTAGGAGTGGTGCAGGATATATAAGAGGGCAGTGTGATAATGGTGAGGTGTGCAGGTGGAATGACAGATGGGTTCAAGGTGGAGGTGGGATTACGTCAGGGATCGGCTCTGAGCCCTTTCTTCTTTGCAATGGTGATGGACAGGGTTGATGGATGAGAGCAGGCAGGAATCTCCGTGGACTATGATGTTTGCGGATGACATTGTGATCTGTAGCGAGAATAGAGTGCAGGTTGAGGAGAGCCTGGAGAGGTGGAGGTATGCACTGTAGAGAAGAGGAATGAAAGTCAGTAGGATTAGGGTCAACTATTCAAAGTAACGGGGAGTGCAGAAGAGATGTGAAGAAGAGAGTGCAGGCAGGGTGGAGTGGGTGAAGAAGAGTGTCAGGAGTGATTTGCGACAGAAGGGTACCAGCAAGAGTTAAAGGGAATAGAATAGAATAGAATAGAATAGAACTTTATATGTCATTGTACAAGTACAACGAAATTTGAAAGTGCAGTTCTTATCAGTGTAAACTGTGATGTTCAGTATTAGGGGAATACATCTTTAAGGACACAGGGAATTATGGGATAGTAAACAGAGCAGCCACGGGAGCGGGAAGGTAGACAAGAGTCAGTCGGATTATGTGCACGTTATGCATGGAGCGAAATAAACATGCCGAAGTTCCACGGCTAATTCAGAAACGGTGTTATCATCTGTGAGAGTGAAAAGTAGGTCATCACATAAACATCAATATAGAAAGAATAAAAAACATAAAACACAGACACATTCATTTCTACATTCTACTGGACACCAACATATTGCACAAAAAGTCAGGAATCAAGACTTAGCAGCATTTAGTGCGGTTATGGCTCGGGATAGAAGCTGTTCTTTAGTCTATTTGTCCAAGCTCTTATTGTTCTGTAATATCTGCTCGAGGGAAGCAGTTCAAACAGATAGTGTCCTGGGTGAGATGGGTCCTCGAGGATGCCATGGGCTTTTTTGAGGCAGCGGGAACTATATAGGTCTTCCAGGGAGGGGAGTGGGCATCTGATAATCTTCTGGGCAGTGGTGATGACCCTCTAGAGCGCTTTCCTCTCTGCTACTGTGAAGCTGGCAAACCAGACACAGATGCAGTAGGTCAGTATGCTCTCTATGGAGCAGCGGTAGAAGGACACAAGCAGGGCAGTGGTAAGGTGGTTCTTCCCGAGGATCCTCAGGAAGTAGAGTCTCTGCTGGGCCTTCTTAACCAGCGCTGTGGTATTAATGCTCCAGGTCAGGCCCTCTATGTGTATGCCCAGAAACCAGAAGTCCAAGATACTCTCCACAGAGTCCCCGCCAATGAAATGGAGATGACTGTACGTTTTGTTCTGAAAAACAAAACGGACAATGATTTGTTGATGAAAAGGGGTTGACTGTCTGTTTTGAAGGTTTACAAGATGGTTGTGAGACCAGCTATGTTATATGGTTTGGAGACAGTGGCACTGACAAAAAGACGAGAGGTGGAGCTGGAGGTGGCAGAGTTGAAGATGCTAAGATTGTCATTAGGCGTGACGAAGAAGGACAGGATTAGGAACGTTTGTATTAGAGAGACCACTCAGGTTGGACGGTTTTGAGACAAAGTAAGAGAGGCAAGCTTGAGATGGCTTGGACATGTGTGGAGGAGAGATGTTGGGTATATTGGGAGAAGGATGCTGAATATGGAACTGCCAGGGAAAAGGAAAAGAGGAAGGCCAAAGAGGAGGTTTATGGATGTGGTGAGGGAGGACATGCAGATGGCTGGTGTGACAGAGGAAGATGCAGAAGACAGGAAGAGATGTGAATGAATGATCCACTGTGGTATCCCCTAATGAGAGCAGCCAAAAGTAGTAGTAGTAGATGTTTGATTTTGTGAAGGTTTTATGCCAGAGGCCCTTCCTGACACAACCCTCCCCATTAACCCGGTCTTGGGACAGCACAAAGAATGCACTGGCTTGTGCATCCTCAGTGGTTGGGTTAAGAGTTGATCAGCCACAGCATGAAGATATGGGAAAGAGTAAAAGAAGCTATGTTAAGAGGAGAGGTGATGATTAGCGAGCAGCAGTATGGTTTCATGCCACGAAAGAGCACTGCAGATGCAATGTTTGCTTTGATAATGTTGATGGAAAAGTATAGAGAAGGTCAGAAGGATTTACATTGTGTCGTTGTGGATTTAGAGAAAACATATGTCAGGGTGCCGAGAGAGGAGGTGTGGTATTGTATGAGGAAGTTGGGAGTTGCAGAGAAGTATGTAGGAGTGGTGCAGGATATGTATGAGGGCAGTGTGACAGTGGTGAGGTGTGTGGTTGGAATGATGGGTGTGTTCAAGGTGGAGGTGGGATTACATCAAGGATTGGCTTTGAGCCCTTTCTTGTTTGCAGTGGTGATGGGCAGGTTGACGGATGAGCTCATGCAGGAGTCTCCATGGACTATGATGTTCACGGATGACATTGTGATTTGTAGTGAGAGCAGAGAACAGGATGAGGAGAGCCTGGAGAGGTGGAGGTACAGTGGAGAGAAGAGGAATGAAAATCAGTAGAAGTAAAACGGAATAAATATGCATGAATGAGAGGGAGGACAGCGGAATGGTGAGGATGCAAGGAGTAGGGGAGAGGAACGTGGATGTGTTTAAATACTTGGGGTCAACAGGGAGTGTGGGAGAGAAGTGAAGAAGAGAGTGCAGGCAGGGTGGAGTGGGTGGAGAAGAGTATTGGGAGTGATTTGCGATGGAAGGGTACCAGGAAGAGTTAGAGGGAAGGTTTATAAGATGGTTGTGAGACCAGGACATGAGAAGGACAGCTCACGTTGAATGGTTTGGAGTCAAAGCAAGAGAGGCAAGATTAAGATGGCTTGGACATGTGTGGAGGAGAGATGCAGGGTATATTGGGAGATGGATGCTGCTTTTATGGAGGTTTATGAATGTGGTGAGGGAGGACATGCAGGTGGCTGGCATGATGAAGGAAGATGCAGAGGACAGGAAGAGATGGAAAGAGATGATCCGCTGTGTTTTTTCTCACCTTTCTTCTCCTTACTGCAAGATGGACAACATGGGTTTGTGGTAGGGACCTCCTCATTGTCCTCCTCCTCATCCATTGAATCGAAATGAGAATCTTCAGTCTTCAGTTCTGCTGATGTGCGGGCATACTGGAAAATGCATTGGTGTTTGGTGTGAGAGCCACACAAACCTGCACTATTGCATCAGCACCTTTCCAAGCACCCACAAAAACAATATAGTTTAACTTGGGTTTTACCTCTTGATGCTGTTTATATAGGTCTCCTGCAAGCGTAGTCTGCCATATCTGTGTGTGCCATAACAACCTTTCTCTTTCTTCACAGTTGTTCCTATCTGCGTTATTCTTCTGCATGTTGGCAGTTAGGGTGAATTGCGATGTGGCATATCATTCTGGCAAAGTCAGATCAAACAGTGTAAATTAAAATTACAACTTGATTTAGCAGACACTTTTATCCAAAGCAACATAACATCTGAGAGGTAGTTGGGCATCAGGTGTTCAAGGAACAGACTCTTACCGGAGACATGTCCAAACTAGGATTTGAACCCTTAAACTCCAATGGGAAAGCCAGCTTTCTTACCTACTGATCTATCCAGCTGGTGAGAGATACCCCCTAGGTGTTAACGGATTTCTCATTAACTATTGTTGTCATACATTGACAATAGAAAGTAACAATCCCTTCCTTTCTTACTTAAGATCAGTTTTTCACCATGTTACTCAATAAAGGAATTTTTTTTTGCATCAATCTCCAGCTGTTGAGTCTTCTTTAAGCCTGTTGGGCTTTGCTAAGATGGTGTGTGCATTGCTTTCTAGTCAAAATGTAGTCCACCATTTGGTCAAGATAATAATTAAAAGGCTATGAATTTGTGTTGGTGTCAGAATGTTAATATGCTATCACTTGGAGCACCATTTTGAAGTACAGTAAAAGTATCCTGCATAGAAACAAGATCTGTGCCTTGCTGCTTGATTGCCATTACATTACATTACAGTCATTTAGCCGACACCTTTATCCAAAGCGACTTACAATAAGTGCATTTAACGTAGGAAATCAGGAGAACTACTAGTCACCAGAGGTCATAAGTGCATCTAAACAAGCATCTAAGAGCACAACCAGTGCTAAAGTAAAAGTGCAAGAAAGATATATTTTTTTTAATGAGTGAATACAATAAGTGCTAAGAAAAAGTAAGTAGAAAAGGTAGTAGTTCTTAAAGAGGTGAGTTTTCAACCTGCCCCGAAAGATGGGCAGCAACTCCGCTGTCCTGACATCAGTGGGGAGTTCATTCCACCACTGTGGGGCCAGGACAGAAAAGAGCCATGATCAGGTCGATTGGCAGCAAGGGCCTCTGAGCGACGGGGCAACCAGGCGTCCCAAGGCAGCAGAGCGAAATGGTCGGGCGGGGGTGTAGGGCTTGACCATGGCCTGGAGATAGGAAAGCACTGTTTCTTTCACTGCCCTGTAAGCTAGCACCACAGTCTTAAACTGGATGCGAGCAGCTACTGGGAGCCAGTGTAGGGACATTAGAAGGGGAGTTGTGTGGGAGAACTTAGGGCGGTTGAACACCAGACGAGCTGCAGCTTTCTGAACAAGCTCCAGAGGTCTGATGGCCGATGCCGGGGCGCCAGCAAGGAGAGAGTTGCCGTAGTCCAGCCGGGAGATGACCAGAGACTGGAGCACCTGTGCCATCTTGTCGGTGAGGAATGGATGAATCCTCCTGATGTTATAGAGGAGAAATCTGCAGGGGCGAGCAACCGATGCAACGTTTTCAGCAAACGACAGTTGGTCATCCAGGATCACACCCAGATTCCTCACAGTCCTATTTGGCATCACCACGGTGTTGTCAATGGTGATGGCCAGGTCTCGGTGTGGGCAACCTTTCCCCCGGAGGAACATCAGCTCTGTCTTGTCCAGATTGAGCTTCAGGTGGTGTATCGCCATCCACTCTGAGATGTCAGTCAAGCACGCAGCAATGCGTGTCTCTACTTTTGTGTCAGAGGGAAGAAAGGACAAGATCAGCTGGGTGTCATCGGCATAACCATGGTAAGAGAAGTCATGCGAGCGAATAACAGAACCCAGTGATGTTGTGTACAGGGAGAAAAGGAGAGGACCCAGAACTGAACCATGTGGAACGTCAGGTAGCTTGCAAACATTGAGAGTGCAGAGCCTGTGACACCCAGCCCCTCGAGGGTAGAGAGGAGGATCTGGTGGTTCACTGTGTCAAACGCAGCTGACAGGTCCAGGAGTATCAGGACAGAGGAGAGAGAACTTGCTCTCGCAGAGTGCAGCGATTCTGTCACTGCAAGGAGGGCCATCTCTGTTGAGTGACCCACCCTGAACCCAGACTGGTTGGGGTCCAGGAGGTTGTTCTGGTGGAGGTACAAAGAAAGTTGGTTAAAGACAGCACGTTCGAAAGTTTTGGATAGAAAGGGTAGAAGGGAAACTGGTCTGTAGTTTTTGACATCAGAGGGGTTAAGTGATGGTTTCTTGAGAAGGGGGGTGACTCTAGCAGTCTTGAAGGCAGATGGAAAGCATCCTGCCTGGAGGGAGGTGTCGACGAGGTGGGTTAGATAAGGAAGGAGTTCATGTGCTATAGACTGAAGAAGAGGGGAGGGAACCGGGTCAAGGGAGCATGTGGAGTAGCGACTGGATGTGATGAGGTTTAGAACCTCGTCGGGGGAGAGGGGAGCGAACTTAGTTGCCTTCTTTGTAAGAGGGTGTTAAAGTATACAGTGTCTGCTCTTAACTGCAACTTCAAGATTTTTTTTCTTAAATTTATTTCTAGAGGAAATATCTTTATTTCTGTTTGATAGTGTCTTGCCATTTCACTGAAATAGGTTGGGGGTCCCCGGTTCGAATCCCACTGTTACCTCCGGCTTGGTCGGGCGTCCCTACAAACACAATTGGACGTGTCTGCGGGTGGGAAGCCAGATGTGGGTATGTGTCCTGGTCGCTGCACTAGCGCCTCCTCTGGTCGGTCGGGGCGCTTGTTCAGGGGGGAGGGGGGACTGGTGGGAAAAGCATGATTCTCTCGTGCGCTGAATTTCCCTGGCGAATCGGCTGGCGACTCCACATGTATTGGAGGAGGCATGTGGTAGTCTGCAACTCTCCCCGGCTCAGCAGAGGGGGTGGAGCAGAGATAGGGGGACGGCTCGGAAGAGTGGGGTAGTTGGCCAAAAATTCAACTGGGGAGAAAAAGGGGGAAAAATGAAAATAATAATAATAATAATAATAATCACAACAATAATAATAATAATAATAATAACAGCAATAATAATGATAATAATAATAAATAAATAAATAATAAAACAATCTATCCATCCATGCATTAGCCTATGAATCTGCTTATCCTGCTCTCAATCTAATCTAAAAAAAATTGTAAAATTTAGAGGGTTAATAACTCGATAACAATGCAAACGGCCTAAGCACGAAAGGGACACCCATTTATTTTTAGTGCACATATTTGATTCATATTGTTGATGGAAGACTCATCTTCTAGTATTACCTCACAACTTGCCAATGAAGACCATATGGCTAGAGGTTTCCATTTAGATAAATTCCTACACCCCTTATACTTACTGGTTGGCACATTTTCATTTTTCAGAATCAGAAAAACCTTGCCCTCAACCACACACACATAGAGAGGGCTTTCATTCCATTATGGTGGTTGACTAAGTTTGCCTTCCTGAAAGTTACAAGATCATACAAATTGGGGGGGGGGCATGTTAGTGGACTGAAGCCATCATTTTTAGTTTACAAGACCAATCCATATGTGGCCACCATGCCTGGGATCGACTGAGCAAGAAGATGAAATCAGAGGACACAGAAGCATCTGTAGTCCACTACCAGTTTCCAATCTCCTCTTACTACACAACACGAAGACTTAAACTTGTAATTATTATTTTTTTCCATACTTAAATAATGAAAGCCAGCAGTAGCATGTTACTGAGGTAATTATTCTTAAAATGATTCATGAATGAATATGGAGAATTTAAAGGCTCATTCGCATGGGGACAATAAGGAGCAACCACTGAAAGGTATGGTGGCCTCATGAGAAGGTGTTAAGACTTGGAAACCGATGGCTGTGATTTATTTTCTTGTCAGTGTTTAAAGTGAAGTGCAATCTGTTGCTCAGCAGTGTATGAACTATAAACACTCTGCTGTATGAACACTAAATCAAATGCAGTTTGAGTACCAAGAAATTAGCTCATGAAAGTGTTAATCAGTGGTATGCAACCGTGCACCATAAATAAACATGTTCTCTGGACTTCATCTAGATGTGTTCCAGCTGCTGTGCCAGGACGAATAAATCCACACTTTAAAACAAGCAACTATTATTTAAATTCAGACTCCCGTGAGCTATATGAAAGCATTTGTCAGCTATCTTTTCTAGGACAACATCTGACTGTTATGTTCACACATCTAACCTTAGCAATTTCATGCACACTTTACAGTTTGATCAAGTAGAAAACACTTATGTAGGCTAATTAATCGTTAGGCTGCTTTGTGTTTTGGTTTTGTTTGGGCCAATACTCCAAAGCTCTGTCTTTGTGCCTTTACCCTCCCCACACAAAGGTCAATGCCAGCCCTTTTTTTCATTTCCACATGCTGTTGATGTATGATAAACACACATTCGTTGATTTTCTGCCCAGCCTAGAAAACTGTGTTATGTGGCTAATCGTTATCTTCAACTATATAAACTTTGGTTCCTTTTTTTTGCAGCTGCCACTGATTCATTCTTATGCCCTCAGTATGGTTTGGCCATTTTTCATTTTCTTTACCCCACTGAGATGTAAAACTATCAAACCTGTGTAGTGCACAAACATAAAAGCATAGCTCTGAAAACCAAAAAGTCCACTATTTGGGGAACTAACCAGTTAAGGCACCCAGCCTGGTTGGCTAAAATTAAAAACTGAATATCATATGCTTCTTGAATGTTGTAGCATATTATAATCAAACTCATGTTTCCTGCTGCACACAGCATCAAAAGCACCAGCGCAGATTGAATAAAATTCTTGGAATTTTATTAACCACTGTCACTAGTAATAAAAACACAGGTAGTGCGCATGGTTCTTGGGTGGCACGGTGGTCAGCGCTGTTTTCTCACAGCTGGAAGCTCCTGCATTCAAACCCCAGGCTGTCCCAGGTCGCTTTTGTGTGGAGTTTGCATGTTCTCCCCGTGTCTGCATGAGTTTCCTTAGGTTTAATACTCCTGTCTGTGCCCCTGACTAAGAAGAACTGGAGTTGACCCCTGGGTGCTGCCCACTGCTCCTAGCTACACAGCTAGGATGGGTTAAATGCAGAGAGTAAATTTCATGTGTACAAAATGATGAGTATTCTATTCTATCACAGCTAATTTCACTAACTAGCATATCTTCAACTACATATGGTGGGACTGACTGTCAGGGCAATGTACGGCTTCAACCGTATATGAATGTATTGAATGTATGAATATTGTTGTGAACCAAGTGTAGCGTATTGCTTTCACATGAATGCCATGAATACCATGAAGATATGGAAGAGTTTTGATTTATGACAGCAATACTGGCCACCAACGTATGTACCATCAACCTTTTTTTTAGTTTTCAGAGGATACAGCTCTTGTAATCTGTTTTTGAAAAATTAAGAAATAGTTCAAGTAATAGCAGAGCACATTTCCCAAACTGATATCATTGATTACTACTACACATTGAATCAAAGATGGCTTAACTCTCTGGCAGAAACTAAAACCTGCATGTTCTTGTCTGTAAACAGTGCACATTTTGGAGATAGTGGAGTGGATCCTTGTGGTAAACTTAGTACTGCCACTTATTCACATGGTAGTTAAGAAGCAAGCATGCTTTCATACAGCAGGAATCAGCAACACTTTATTTGTCGTTTTATTTCATGAAATGAAACGAAATATCATTTTCCCCAGCCCACAGCAGTGCAACACAAAGACAAAAACACATCCAAAAACTACAAAATCACACATATCCAAACTAACACATGGCACATCCAAATTAGCAAAAAAAAAAACCCCAAAAAACAAAACACTGTCTAAGGGAACATACGGCAGCCAGGATGACTGTTGGAACTGCCAGTCTGCATGGGCTAGCAGTTAGCTTAGCCTGCCCGCTTCCGCGTCCTGTCAGACCGGCCTCGGTGTTTCCTCTTCGGGCACAGCTCCAGGCAGGGCCATGGTCCTTGGGCCCATTGGATGCAGAAGACCAGGCTCTCCCAGCCGATCCAACACCAGCTCTCCCAGCCAGACACCCTTGACACACCTCCCTGCACTCCACACGACGACACTAAAAACACCACAGTCACCGCTAGGCAAGGCCAGACCGCCTCCGTGTTTTCGGAAGTGCCAGTCTGAATGGGCTAGCAATTAGGTAGTTATCCAGCAAAGGGTTGGATTAGGATCCAATCATGACTATTGCTTTTGTAGAGCCAGTGAACAACATGGCTTCATCAAATTTCAAATGCAAAGGCATGGATATGGATTGAAACCATTTGGGTTTGCGAGACCAACACCTTGGCCATCATTTTTCATTGAGCATCTTGCCAATTTGTTGCCATCGCTACAGTATCATTATGCAATGTTGTAATGAATGTACAATGTTCTAGATTTTTTCATTAATTGTTTACCTACTTTAAAACAGGCCCACAATAGCTTGAAAAAGACTAATATTTTGAACCTACAGGTTTAATCGAAATTTTTGCAGAAGACGTCATCTTACATGGTCGGTCTCCATCAATTTGACTTTGAAAGTCATATGTATGCAGGATTTCATCTCAGCCTATCAGCTGACTTCTCCAATAAGCACACCCAAGGGGAGGAAAATCAATAAAAAACCTGCAGCCACATGTCCACATGTCCGCAATGAAACATTGATTGAGAACACAGTCTTACAATGACAGTCACAAATGTTTTTTGTCCCTTGGATCCCTAAGTGTAATGTCTTCAGAGCTAATTTACTTTCCACAACTATCACATCAAAATCCTAGCTTGTGCTCGGCTGGAGAGTTAAGGCTTTCATTTTACAGACATAGCTAAGGATGGATCTCGTGATTTGTGGCTTGTGAAACACATATTGCTACCTCAACAACATTCATGGCACCCATCAAGAATGACTTACTGCTTGGTTGAAAGTTTAATGAGTGGTAAGCTTCATTCTCTCTACCATGGTGAGTCATGTAACACTGCCTATAAGCAGTGTTACATGATCGCAGTGGAAAAGGTACCTTATGCTTAGCTCTTCATGAGAGTAGATAGACAGAATTTGTCTTCATGTCGTACTTTCACACTTTAACTTATCTGGGCTGAATAAAAACATACCACTTCTTTACCCATATGATTCAGAGTCTTTTGGAGTATTAAGTGCTTATATAACTACTGAACATGAAGTGGGAGCTTTATGAAGGCCCAAATGGGGGTTGAACCTAAAACTTTTGGTCTATGAGTCCAGTCCATTGCCACTCAGTAACCATGCCCGGTATCATGGCAAAAGAAGAAGTGTAGGAGAACATAATCGCCTTTTCATTACTGTGAGGACGCAGAGATTAAGTGAATTTAAGCACCATAATGCATGCTTTCATTTTTCAAGTACAAGTAAAGCATTACCAATAATTCTCAAATTTCTCCACTTGAGTTAATCTTACATTTCCTCTTTACCCCATTCAATTTAAGACCACAAAAACTGTGTCGTGTACACACATTAAACCCAAAGGAGTTTTTTGACATCCTCAAATTTCTCCTGTTTAAATTGTCACAGTTTTTCTCAACTGATTTGACACATTACTTCATCCCAAGGTTCACGCTGTCAAAACTATTAACACAGCCATCTGAATCCCTCATAACTTAACAAATCACACATTTTCAGTGTTTGTGATGAACAACAAAACAAAATACACCATCTTTGCAAAAACAGCACACAAAACGCTTCATGACATTCAAATTTCATTTCATTTTCTCATCTTGCCACATTAATGTGGAATGTGCTCAGCGACTGTCAAATTGATGTCATCAGGGGGAACAAGAAGTGCTAATTGCTAAATTGTTCAACAACAATCAGCACTTTGTTTCATATAAATGGAGTGTCCTGTGAAAGCCTCGGCAAACAGCAGCGCATCCTGAGGGAAGAGTTGCAAGAATAGTGAGTGCAAGAGGAGGAAGCGTATGTCAGGAAGGAAAAGGAGAGAGAAAAGGGTCATGGGGGAGGAAGAGAAGGGGAGGGGACAGGGCAAAGGAGGGTCTTGAATGAGCTGCGAACATCTCTACCATGAGAATGGCTGAAGAGAGACTTCAGGCAAATGTGAAATAACAAGAGGCCAAATTTCCATTTTACACTCAATCCCTCTCTGACCTGTCTTGATTGTTGTTCCTTATTTCAAATGAGATTTATTGTTACTTCTTCTGGCCCTGCGCTAGCCGAGCAAGAGCCTTGTGGAGACAGCAAAGTTTCCACTTTGTTTTACATAAGGTACAATCACGGAATTTGTAAGGTGAAAACGAAGATGTGAATAGTTAAACCTAAATATTGAAAGTTGGAAGCAACCCAAAGCAGTCTGGGCGGGAACTGACAGAAGGCCGACCGATCCATTGATCAAACAGACGCCACATCGATTAACCACAGTCTAATACACTGTAAAGGAAATTCTCATGTGCAAGTCTGCTTATATCACAACTAGTCAAACCTTAGTTGCAGTCTTTCAAAGATTCACGTTAATCTCACAAACCCTGATGGAAATTTCTCTAAATATGTTTTACAAACAAACACAAGCTTGTCCCCCTTAAGGCATGGATGGGGATTGAACCCATGATCTTTGGTTTACGAGACCAACGCCTTACCACTTGGCCACCACGCCCTCATGCTGTGCTTGGTTAAATAACATTTTTGTTAGAAGATCCGAATATCTCATTATCAGTTTCCTGTCAACCCCAAAGCCCATCAGGTTTTACTGATTAGTTGTTGTGCAATGTGAATCATGTGATGTGAGCAGTGAAAAAAAACATGTCCCCCACCACCTTTTCCTTCAAATCTACACCCATACTGTGGATATTTTGACTAGACAACACAAAGAATTTCAACACACAGAAAAAGATGATTTTTGACAGAAAAAAAAGGTTTCTTTGGTTCTCTCATTTCTTATACACTTTTTCTATTTGCCATGATGCGTTTATAGATTCCAACTTATTGTTTTAGGTCAGTGATGAGGAAAGAGCCCGAAAACTACAGTATGATGCTGACAACTTCCCTTTCCAAGCTTTTGTATGCAGGCTATATGTTAAAATAGGAAATTTGCAAAAACCAATATTTTAGAATTCCCTGTCTAGACCACCGCTTCATATTGCTAGCTATGCCAGTCACATACATGGTTAACGCTGTTGTGTAACCCGAAAAAATGCAACTGAGAAAATGTAATGTGTTTTCTCACAGCGATAATTACACCTTTTGCCTCTTTCATGCTGTTAACAGCAGATGTGGTGGCAAAGCGGTGTAGTTATGGTCTGCTAAACTTAAACTTGTTTGGTGCGATCCTCATTGTGAAAGCAAGTGTTAAATGTTCAGTGCATGTCAAGTATTTACTCAACAGTCAGTACACGGTTTACCATCTCGGTTTTTTCATGCATACGCCATCCTGCATCTTTAAAGATTTTAATTCTAACAAAGTTTAACTGGTTGGTTTCCCCTTCTGTGGTTAAAGGCATGCACAATGAAGAACTCAGCTGGGCACCATCAGTTAAACCTCCTCTGTTGCCCAGTGTGATTGATACACATTAATTCACTGATGGAAACAAAAGTGAAAAACTGCAATGTATGGCACTGACACTGCCACTGGACCGCCAAGATACAGCCTTTTTTTCCAAAAAAAAAAAGAAGGTAGTCTGCAGAATTTTCATGTTGAATTTGCATTGCATACCTTAAAAAGTAAATACTTTATCACAGTCCAATACTTTAATTGGAACTTAGATGAACAGCTGTAAAAACATTCACTTTTCATAATGAATCTTTTGCAGTCTCTCTACTGGACAAATTAAAGCATGTGTATTAGTACCTTTTCTGAGGACATCCTTTCATTCAGTGGATCCTCTTGAAGTGATAGTAAACAAACAGCGTTGGTCTCGTACAACAAAAATAATTTCTTCAAAATCCATCTGAGCATTCACAAAGCTATCAGTCCTCCCTGCATGCTCAGGGGCTCTTAATCACCGAGGGCCTCAATGTATGCAGGTCCACATTTCAGTTCAGGTGGGTACAAGTATCAAATATTAACATTAACTTAAGAGGAGTAGTGGTCTCTTCTCTGCTGAAATGTTAAATATTAAGTTACCTCTTAGAGCTTGTATTTGAGCAAATAGATCTCAAAGGCAGAGTACATCATTTATACGACTCATACGACTCATTAACATTATAAGAACCATTCCCTGCAAATGTAAACTGGTCAAGTTGCAATATATTATTTATAATCCAAGACTGAGGCTCCATACACATCTCTGCCTTTGAAATGAGAGCTATTTGAGTGCAAGCTGGTATGTTGATGTGGTATTTGTTGAAAGTAAATGAGCTCTACAGATAACATTTAATAATTCAGGGAGGTAAAAATCTTGCCAAGTCTCATTGTAAGAATCAGAATCAGAATCATGTTTATTGGCCATGTAGGTTTGCACATACATGGAATTTGACTTCGGTTTCATGGCTCTCTCAGTGTACTTGCACATAGAATAACAATACTACAACACAACAATCTTCCGATATATATACACAATGATTGACTATATACAGGCAAAAAATAAGAGGTGATACGGTGCAATGGAGAATATCAGAATCAGTAATCAGAAGCACTTTATTTGTCATTTCATTTCATGCACTTGCGCACATGAAATGAAAGGAAAAGTTGTCTCCCACAGCCCACAGCAGTGCAACACAAAGACAAAAACACATATCCAAAAACTACAAGAACTACAGAAAAATCTATCCAAACTAACACATATATCTAAACTAAAAAAACAAAAAACAAAAAAAACACTGTCCAGGAGAATGAACGCCAGCCAGGATGACTGTCGGAACTGCCAGTCTGCATGGGCTAGCAGTTAGCTTAGCCTGCCCTGCTTCCGCATCCTATCAGACCGCCCTCGGTGTTTCCTCTTCAGGTGCAGCTCTGGTCCGGGCCGCAGTCCCTGGGCCCACAGGATGCAGCAGACCAAGCTCCCCCAGCCGATCCAGTTCTAGCTCTTCCAGCCAGATACCTTCGACACACCTCCCCACACTCCACACGACGACACTAAAAACACAGTCAATGCTAGGCGAGGCTGCCGCCAGACCACCCTTGGTGTTATCGGAACTGCTGGTGTGCATGGGCTAGCAGTTAGCTTAGTCTGCCCCGCTTCTGCATCCTGTCAGACTGCCCTCGGTGTTAACGCTTCGGGCACAGCTCCAGGGAGGGCCGTGGTCTCTGGGCCCACAGGACGCAGCAGACCAAGTTCTCCCATCCGATCCAGTGCTAGTTCTCCCAGCCATCAGCTGAAGACAAACTTAGATGCAGATATGGACAACGACACTGCATGGAAGGTACTGGATGAGGCTGCTGCAAACTTGAATTCGCGCCGCCATCTTCCCACACCGGTACTGGGTGAGGCCACTGCAAACATGAATTTGCACCGCCATCTTCCCACATATATCAGAGATACTGTAATAAATGTTAGCAGGTTAATTATATACATGCCTGAGGTAAGACATGACAGAGCATACCAATATACACTCACTGGCCACTTTATTAGGTACACCTTGCTAGTACCGGGTTGGACCCACTTTTGCCTTCAGAACTGCCTTAATCCTTCGTGGCATAGATTCAACAAGGTACTGGAAACATTCCTCAGAGAGTTTGGTTCATATTGACATGACAGCATCACGCAGTTGCTGCAGATTTGTCGGCTGCACATCCATGATGCGAATCTCCCAGTCCACCACATCCCAAAGGTGCTCTATTGGATTGAGATCTGGTGACTGTGGAGGCCATTTGAGTACAGTGAACTCATTGTCATGTTCAAGAAACCAGTCTGAGATGATTCGAGCTTTATGACATGGCGCGTTATCCTGCTGGAAGTAGCCATCACAAGATGGGAACACTGTGGTCATAAAGGGATGGACATGGTCAGCAACAATATTCAGGTAGGCTGTGGTGTTGACACGATGCTCAATTGGTACTAAGGGGCCCAAAGTGTGCCAAGAAAATTTCCCCCACACCATAACACCACCACCACCAGCCTGAACCGTTGATACAAGGCAGGATGGATCCACGCCTTCATGTTGTTGACGCCAAATTCTGACCCTACCATCCGAATGTCGCAGCAGAAATCGAGACTCATCAGACCAGGCAACGTTTTTCCAATCTTCTATTGTCCAATTTTGGTGAGCCTGTGCGAATTGTAGCCTCAGTTTCCTGTTCTTAGCTGACAGGAGTGGCACCCGGTGTGGTCTTCTGCTGCTGTAGCCCATCTGCCTCAAGGTTCGACGTGTTGTGCGTTCAGAGATGCTCTTCTGCATACCTCGGTTGTAATGAGTGGTTATTTGAGTTACTGTTGCCTTTCTGTCAGCTCGAACCAGTCTGGCCATTCTCCTCTGACCTCTGGCATCAACAAGGCATTTTCGCCCACAGAACTGCCGCTCACTGGATATTTTCTCTTTTTCGGACCATTCTCTGTAAACCCTAGAGATGGTTGTGCGTGAATATCCCAGTAGATCAGCAGTTTCTGAAATACCCAGACCAGCCCGTCTGGCACCAACAACCATGCCACGTTCAAAGTCACTTAAATCACCTTTCTTCCCCATTCTGATGCTCGGTTTGAACTGCAGCAGATCGTCTTGACCATGTCTACATGCCTAAATGCATTGAGTTGCTGCCATGTGATTGGCTGATTAGAAATTTGCGTTAACGAGCAGTTGGACAGGTGTGCCTAATAAAGTGGCCGGTGAGTGTACATACAATGTACAGTATAGTATATACATAATGGTTGTATTTATTTGACAGTGTTAAGTGTTCATTTGAATGACAGCCCACAGAAAGAAACTGTTTTTATATCTGGTTGTTTTGGGATACAGTGGTCTGTAGTGCCTACAACCTGTTCCAACTTATGACCAGGATGTGATGGGTCTGCAGTGATTTTGCCTGCCCGTTTCCTGAGTCTGAAAGTGTATAAATCCTGAATGGAGGGAAGGATGGCACCAATGATTTTCTCAGCAGACATAACTGTCCGTTGTAGTCTGTCCCTGTCCTGTTACCAAACCAGACAGTGGTGGATATGCAGAGGACAGACTGGATTATTGCAGTGTAGAACTAAATCAGCAGGTCCTGAGGCAGGTGGAACTTCTTGAGCCGGCAGAGAAAGTATATCCTCTGCTGGGCCGTTTGGTGATTGTAATGTGTTCTCAATCCTTACTGAGAAACATCCATGACTAGATGTGTCCTAAAATAATTTCCTAGGGAAATTAATCCAGATATTGGTGCATGGAAGGAATGGTGGCCAAGGTAAATCATAGTTTAATCGCCATCCATGCCATCAAGTTGTATGAAAGTGGACACTTCTGTTTCCTGTGCTTGTGCAACAAGGCAGTGCGAGGTCAGCCCTACATTGATGCCTCGAGGCCACTAACAGCTGAGTGTATGCAGATTTTAAATTCCACTACCTAGCCCAGAATGTCTAACTGATGCTAAGTTAATGTGCTCTGCCTCTGTGTTGAATGCTTTGGGTTAGCTATCACAAGAACATTATTGTATTCATTTAGCATGGCGAACTCCCTTTTTCCTTTTAAGAATTAACTTTATGGCATGATGAAGAGTTATATACAGTGTGGCAATAATGGCAAAAGAACTCAAGAATTGTTTTGCATGCATGTAGTGGATGACCCCTAGACACTAGACCACACTGTGTACTACTGGGATTTTAAAATACTAGCATAGTTCGGAGATCTATGTAGTATTTAGAATATGAATCAAAATGTTTTGCTTAAGTTTTAAACAACTGTCTTAAAGTATGTGTAAATTGCCTCTTTAATGCAAAGATAGCTTAAAACTACTGCAGATTTAGCACAGGTTCAAGATGCAATAATTTATTGGCATATCAACTTTACAGTTGATTTCAAATTTGTTTTGATGTGCTCAAAGATAACAACAGTAAACATATAACCACACAATACATACAAGGAGTGTCCACAAAAACATACTGTTACAATTAAATTTCAGTTAATGCAACCATATGGCCCATGCCCTTAAAATGACATATTAAAGTGTGTGTGTTTAAGAAGTCTATACTTGTACAGTCAGTGAAGCATTTAGGATGTGGATTGCTTCAGGGTAAGTGCTATTGTGGAAGCGAGACGTTCTGGTCTTGATACGGTGGAGTCTTTTACCCAAAGGGAGATGATTGAATAGGAGGTTGGCCAGGTGTGAGGAGTCCTTTAAATTTTAAAACCTTTCTGCTAAATGCAAATATGGTATAGTTCATAAATGGTAGCGAGTTATATTTGGAGGTGTGTTCATGATTCTTTCCAACAGTTTTTACACGTGGGCTGTAGAACTGCTATATCATAGTTAATGAGAAAGTGAGCACACTTTCTATTACAGCTCTGTAGAACTGTGACATTGCAAGCCTTGACACTCCAAATGTCCTAAGCTGCCTTAGAAAGAATAGTCTTTGGTGAGCTTTCTTCTGGATGCTGGTGAAGTTGCCTTCCTATTTCAGGAAGGAGGAGATTGTAGTCCCAAGGAATTTGAAATGATCCGCTCTCTCCCACCTGGTTGTTAATGGCCAGTGGTAGTAGCTCTCCCTGATTTTTACAGAAGCAACCACAAGTTCTTTCATTTTGTTGATGTTCAGTTCCAGATTGTTATTGCTACACCAGCTGACAAGAGAGGAGACATCCTTTCTATAGGCTGTCTCATCATTACAGAAAATCAGTTCTACCAGTATCATATCATCAGCAATTAGTAATTTTCACAGTGTCAGAGTGTGAAATACAGTCATTGGTGTATAGACAGTAGAGCAGAGGTGAGAGGACACATCCCTGAGGGGCACCTGATCTAATGGTCAGTGAGTTTGAAAATCTATTGTTGAATTTGACAACCTGTGTTCTGCCCAGTAAGAAGTCCAAGACACAAAGACATAGAGACTGGTGGAAACCTAGCTGCAAAAGGTTGTTATATAGCCTTGTTGGTATTATTGTATTAAAAGCTGAGCTATAATCAATGTACAGTACCCGAGCATAGGTGGCAGGTGCCTATAGATGCTGCAAAATAAGAGTGGAGACAGCGATACTGCATCATCTACCGACCTAGTAGCCTGATTGGGATCTAGCACAGCACTGGACAGATGTTTACATACTATATGCTATATAACACTTTTAATACAATAGATGTTAAGGCAACAGGCCTTTAGTCATTTAAACAGCTAACAATGGGCTTCTCAGGCACAGGACTTATTACTGCAGATTTAAACCATGCTGACACTTTACACTGGTTGATAGACCAATTAAAAATACAAGTCAGAACAGAAGCAAGTTCAGCAGCACACCATTTTGGCTGAGGACACAAAACCAGGGTCTGCGGCTTTCCTGCTGTTGTGACTGCGCAGCAGACACCTGACCTCATGCTCTCCAGTCACAAAAGGTGGGTCCAGGGGCGCTTCTATTGTAGGCAGACTCTGTTGAGGTTTATCAAAATGACAGTAGAATTCATTAAGTTCGTCAGGGAGCTTGGGGGTCATCATTACAGGCTGAGAGTTTGGCCTTATAGTTGGCAATTTGCCGCAATTCCTGCCACACACCTCTGCTGTCCTTGTCCTAGAGCTTGTTCTCCAGCTTGCATTTATAATTGGCCTTAGCTGTCCTCACTACCCTCTCAGATATATATTTTGTGGATTTGCAGAGTTCTCTATCACCCCTCTTGAATACATGTGTTTTTCTTCCTACATACCATTTTAACCTCTCTGCTGAACCACGGCTTGTTGTTACTAAACACAATCACCATCTTGGATGGAATGCACACAGTTTCTGAGAAATGGATGTAAAACATAACATCCATCCATCCACTGTCCAAACCACTCATCCTGCTCAGGGTCACGGGATGCTGAAGCCTATCCCAGCAGTCATTGGGCAGCAGGCAGGAAGACACCCTGGAGAGGCCGCCAGGCCATCACAGGGCTGACACACACGCACACACAATTTAGTATGGCCGATTCACCTGACCTATATGTCTTTGGACTGTGGGAGGAAACCAGAGCACCCAGAGGAAACCCACGCAGACATGGGGAGACCATGCAAACGCCACACAGAGGATGACCGGGGACAACCCCCAAGGTTGGACTACCTGGGACTCGAACCCAGGATCTTCCTGCTGTGAGTCGACCGCGCTAACCACTGCGCCACTGTGCCACCATAAAACATAACAGCATTGGTGTAATTGTCTACTAAGTCATGGCATGACTTAAAGATGGACCAGTCTGTAATATATAAACAGTCACTAAGCCTCTAAATAGCCTGGGGAGACCATTGTTTCACCACACTAGTACTTGGTTTTGTGTTTCAATTTTTGACGCTACTTGGGGATTAGAAAAATCATGCTATGATCCAACTGTCCCAGGGGTGCCCAAGCCACGGAATGAAATGCATCGGCGATGACACTGTAACATTGCTCTAGCACTTTGTCATACCTGGTGGCAACATGGATCTGCTGTTTAAACCTTGGTAGGTTGACATGGTTAAAGTCACCAGGGCACCACCGAATCCGGGTGTGAGTTTTCAACAGCCATAAAGTGGCTTGCTAACTTCTAGTCAGCAGCTGACGCCCCAGCTTGCGGCAGAATGTAGACGGTGATCCATATGATGGATTACAATTCCCACGGCAGGTGGAAGGGTCTGTACTTGATGATGAATGACTCTAACACCGTAGAGCATGACTGTGAAAGAGTTTTGGTGTTTGTACACCACCTCTAATTGATATGAAAACACACCTCCACTCTTTCGTTTGTCTGAGTCCTCAGTGTGGTCATTGTGGTGCAGGGAAAAGCCCGCTTTGTGTGATGTGGAGTCTGGGATGTTTGGGTTCAGCTAGGTTTCCGAAAAGCACAGCAAGGAGCAGTTATCAATGTCCTGTCTGCTGCCTATGAGGATATTCAGCTCATCTTGTTCGTTAACCAGGGAGAGAATGTTAAACAGTTATACTTGGAAGCGGTGTGTGATTTGTATAATGGCAAAGCCGAACAGGGAATCCGGTTCGCCTCCCCCACTTCCTGTGCTGCAGATGTTGGTAGCTGTTGCTTGACTTCACATCTTTGGTAACAAATCACTTGAGGAGTATTTCAACTTTGGTTGGTTTGGTTTGGTTTGGTTTCTTTATTCACACACACACACACACACACACACTCACACACACACACACACACACACACACACACACATGAAAAAAGATACAATATATAATTTGAAAAGGAATGTGAAGGAGAATTGGCTAAAAACCCACAAGGGGCTTGAAAAGTGGCATTCTCCAGGCGGTACGGACAATTTGTATGTATAAATCAATAATTCCAGACATAGCAAGAGACGGAGACATAGTTCAGCACAGCACCCGACAACAATGCATCCCATAAACACTCATGTTACACAAATAAAATGAATCAGTCATAGTCACAAGACACACACACACACACACACACACACACACACACACACACACACACACACACACACACACACACACACACAAGCCTTTCAACTTATATGACAAAGGAAAATATTGGTTGGACCCAGCTTATATAGGCAGACCATATGGAAAATATTGGTTGGTTAGGGGAAGTGATTTTATTTTGGACCCTTGATAGAATATACTAAACTGAGATCGGGAAGTATGGGAATGGGGGGGGGGGCGGTCTAAGGAGAGAAGAACTACGTGTGGAGTAAGTATGAAATTGATAATTGTAAGCAAATATGTCATGAAAAAAGGGGGGAGGGTCTTTTTAAGGAACTATGAACAAATAAACCAATCTGGAAATGGTTCACTTGATAAGCACTGAGGACACCTAATTGAAGAAATAGAGGCTGAGAGGAATGTCTTTGATATAGGGATGCCCCCCGAAACCCGATTCTAAACGGGAACCGGTTCTAAATTAGTAAAAACCGGAGCATTTTTAAGATCCGACGTTTTCGGTTCTGCTATCGGTAGTCGGTAGGTACTCGAGAAATCATGGAGTGAAATTTATATTGTGGCAATTGTGTTTTTCGAGGAATTTAAACGTCGCGAACATAGTCTTGTTTCCCGTTTTCTCCATCTCTCTGTCTCTCTCTCTTACTGCGCGAGGGGCGGGGCTGTGCTGTGCTCCACACACTCGCTGACACACGCGCAGACAGCTCTGCTCAAGCGCTCATCATGGCGGAGAGAACTAAACGTTCAAAAGTTTGGGTATATTTTTCAAAAGTCGATGACAACAACGCTCGTTGCCACAAGTGCAACAAATCATTTGCCAGTAAGGGTGGCAATACAAGCAATCTGTCGAAACATCTTTTGTCGAAACATGGTATTAATCTGCAGAAATGCGGAGTTTTCCACTGTTTTGCTCGTAGTGTCCCATCCACGTCCACTGCAGGTAAGCCGTATGAGCCATAGATACGGAGTTAGCTAGGCTAATAACGAATTATTACGAATAGGCCAATAAATAAAATATAATTGCTTAGCTAATTGTTTAGCTACAAATATATAAGCCATAGATACGGAGTTAGCTAGGCTAATAACGAATTATTACGAATAGGCCAATAAATAAAATATAATTGCTTAGCTAATTGTTTAGCTACAAATATATAAGCCATAGATACGGAGTTAGCTAGGCTAATAGCCGGGGACACTATAAGTCAGGAGAGATCACGACTCCTGCCGGAGAAGGCAGATATGTTGATTTTTCTGCAGAAGAACTGTTAGGATAATGTTCTAGGCTCTTGTTTGTTTGAACTTCCGTTAGCCTTTTGCTGTAAAAATTTATTTTTAATATATACACTACCGTTCAAAAGTTTGGGATCACCCAAACAATTTCGTGTTTTCCATGAAAAGTCACACTTATTCACCACCATATGTTGTGAAATGAATAGAAAATAGAGTCAAGACATTGACAAGGTTAGAAATAATGATTTTTATTTGAAATAAGATTTTTTTTACATCAAACTTTGCTTTCGTCAAAGAATCCTCCATTTGCAGCAATTACAGCATTGCAGACCTTTGGCATTCTAGCTGTTAATTTGTTGAGGTAATCTGGAGAAATTGCACCCCACGCTTCCAGAAGCAGCTCCCACAAGTTGGATTGGTTGGATGGGCACTTCTTTGAGCAGATTGAGTTTCTGGAGCATCACATTTGTGGGGTCAATTAAACGCTCAAAATGGCCAGAAAAAGAGAACTTTCATCTGAAACTCGACAGTCTATTCTTGTTCTTAGAAATGAAGGCTATTCCATGCGAGAAATTGCTAAGAAATTGAAGATTTCCTACACCGGTGTGTACTACTCCCTTCAGAGGACAGCACAAACAGGCTCTAACAGGTACTATTTAATGAAGATGCCAGTTGGGGACCTGTGAGGCGTCTGTTTCTCAAACTAGAGACTCTAATGTACTTATCTTCTCTCTCAGTTGTGCAACGCGGCCTCCCACTTCTTTTTCTACTCTGGTTAGAGCCTGTTTGTGCTGTCCTCTGAAGGGAGTAGTACACACCGGTGTAGGAAATCTTCAATTTCTTAGCAATTTCTCGCATGGAATAGCCTTCATTTCTAAGAGCAAGAATAGACTGTCGAGTTTCAGATGAAAGTTCTCTTTTTCTGGCCATTTTGAGCGTTTAATTGACCCCACAAATGTGATGCTCCAGAAACTCAATCTGCTCAAAGAAGTGCCCATCCAACCAATCCAACTTGAGGGAGCTGCTTCTGGAAGCGTGGGGTGCAATTTCTCCAGATTACCTCAACAAATTAACAGCTAGAATGCCAAAGGTCTGCAATGCTGTAATTGCTGCAAATGGAGGATTCTTTGACGAAAGCAAAGTTTGATGTAAAAAAAATCTTATTTCAAATACATATCATTATTTCTAACCTTGTCAATGTCTTGACTCTATTTTCTATTCATTTCACAACATATGGTGGTGAATAAGTGTGACTTTTCATGGAAAACACAAAATTGTTTGGGTGATCCCAAACTTTTGAACGGTAGTGTATATATATATTTTTCTTTATCTACTTTTATTTTTTATCTTATTTGTTGTTGTTGAATGTTGATTATAAAGTCTATAATTCAGACGCATTTAAAACATTGCTGCTGCTGTTGCTGCTGAATAAATAATATTTGTTTATATTTATATAAAGTTATATAATAGAATAATAAAGCAATGTCGATTCTGTTCTTAATTAAGTGTCCTTTTTTCTTGCATAATAATCAAAAAGAACCGATAAGAGTATCGATAAAGTACCGAACCGATAAGCCGTACCGATAATAGTAGTAGTATCGATAAAATCCTAACGATACCCATCCCTACTTTGATATACACAATTTATTATTTTTTGCGCTCATTTCTGAAGATGGTATATAGCCTCAGGTTTGGTCTGAAGAGATATTACAATAACTAATATACAGATAAACCACTGAATAATATAACATAGTGGCTACCTCAGTGTTGATCAAGTGATGGATTTTGCCTTGCATACCAATACTCTTGGACATTTTTGTGGTTATGGCCCTGATATGAGGCTTCTAAGACAAGGATTAATCAAGCAGAATTGCATAGAACACACATTAGTTATGGGGGTGTTATCGATTACAATTTTGTACAAGGAGTTAAAAATCCCTGATTTAAGACCAAAAAAGATGAAGCTTGTTTTTTTAATGTTAAGTGATAGTTTGTTGGACTTACACCAAATGGACAGTTTATAAAGTTCTTCATTTAACACCTTAATGATGGTGTCAGGATCTTTATGTGAATAGAAGACACCTGTGTCATCTGCAAGTGTAATTTTAGACAGCTTGTATGAAACAATGGGATGTAGAGGAGCTCAAGCAGGAGTCGTGACAACTTTCTCTTTCGGCTACACAACGTGCACCATTTATTCCTTCACCATTACAACAACACAAAAAACCTGCACAGCAGGAAGTGTACCACTGTAAACCCGAACCGAGAAAACAGCAGCTGTAAACAAAGGTTCCTACTAGCTCAATAAGGGGAATTATGTATCCCCATAACCACTACACACGTCCCCCCAGAATTCGCCTTAATACGAAAAGTCAGTGTGGCAAGGGGGGCGGATCTCTCTGCCCCAACGGCTCCGCTGAACAGGAGCTGGGGGCTGGTTAACCGCAGGCAAAGCAGCAGAGTCTTCACAGCTGGACCGGGGAAAGGGAGGGACTGGGGAAGCAGGGGGTGGCTCGCCGGGGGAGGGGGGCAGGGCCAGACCAACAGGGCGGTCTAAGTCCAGGTGAGCAGGCTTGAGGCGGTCCACAGAAACCCGCTCCAGCCTGCTGCCAACCTCCACCACAAAGTGCTTATCTCCAGTGTCCCGTATCCGAAATGGGCCATCGTAGGGTGGCTGCAGGGGACCGCGGTGCGCATCTCGACAGATGAAAACATACTCCGCCGATTGCAGCTCCGTGGGGACATAGGACTGAGAGCCGCCATGCTGAGAAGTGGGGACCGGTGCAAAAGCCCTGGCTTCCTCCTGCAGCGCAGTCCGTTGGCAGCTGGCGGACCAGGGAGCTGTGGCGGTGGGAAGGAAATCTCCCGGGACCCAAAGTGGCTGTCCGTAGACCAGTTCGGCGGATGAGGACTGGAGGTCCTCCTTGGGGGCCGTCCTAAGCCCAAGCATGACCCAAGGCAGTTTGTCGACCCAGCGGTCGTCCTTGAGGGTAGCCCGCAATGCGGCCTTCATCGAGCGATGGAACCTCTCGACCAATCCATTAGCTTGGGGGTAATACGCTGTGGTGCGATGGAGCCTCACCCCTAAATCTGCGGCGATCTCCTCCCAGAGCGCTGACGTGAATTGCGGCCCTCTGTCCGAGGAGAGGTCAGATGGGGTGCCAAAGCGGGCGACCCAGGTTCCGATGAACGCTCGGGCAACCTTACGCGCTGTCATGGACGAAAGTGGGACGGCCTCTGGCCATTGCGTGGTCCTGTCGACCATGGTGAGCAGGTATGTGAAACCACGGGAGGGGGGTAGGGGGCCTACCAGGTCCATATTCATGTGGTCGAACCTCCCTCAGGCACCGTGAAAGGTATCAGGGGCGCTTTGACGTGCCGGAGCACTTTGGAGCATTGGCACTCCACACAGGTGTCAGCCCAGTCCCTCACATCCTTTTTGAGTCCATGCTAGACAAACTTTGCCACCACCAACCTCTGTGAAGGCTTTCTGCCAGGGTGAGACAGCCCATTGACTGCGTCGAAGACCCGCCGCCTCCACGCAGTCAGAACGACGGGTCGGGGCTGACCCGTAGAGACGTCGCACAGTAGCGTGGCGCCAGCGTCGTCGAAAGCCACACCCTCCAACTGCAGCCCTGTGACAGCGGTCCTGCATGCCTGCACTCCTGGGTCGGCGGCCTGGTCAGCCGCCATCTGGCTGTAGTCGAGTCCCAAATGGGCAGCACCAGCGATGGCCCGGGAGAGACAGTCGGCGACCGGGTTGGACTTCCCAGCGACATGCCTCACGTCGGTGGTAAACTCCGAGATGTAGGCCAACTGTCGCTGCTGGCGGGCTGACCATGGCTCTGCCACCTTGGCCATCGCGAACACCAGCGGTTTGTGATCGATGAAAGCCGTGAACTGACGGCCCTCCAGTAGGAAACGAAAGTGCCTAACAGCGAGGAAAAGGCCAAGCAGCTCACAATCAAAGGTGCTGTATTTGCGGTCTCTCAGGTTCAACTGCCGGCTGAAGAAGGCAAGCAGCTGCCACGCGCCGCTCACCCACTGCTCGTAAACCGCGCCGACAGTGTAGTCCGAAGCATCTGTCGTGATGGCAATGGGCGCTCCAGACACAGGGTGTGCCAGCATCGCCGCGTCAGCCAGGGCGGCCTTCACATCCTTAAAAGCCTTGTCCCTCTCTGCAGACCAATCCACGGCGTGTTTGGGGGCTGTGCCGTTCAGAGCCTCATATAGGGGGCGGAGGAGATCGGCAGCCCGGGGGATGAACCGGTGGTAGAAGGACACTATGCCAATGAACTCCCGGAGGGACTGGGCTGTGTCTGGGTGTGGAAAGTCTGCGACGGCCTCCACCTTAGATGGAAGAGGGGCCGCCCCGTCCTTGGTGACCCGGTGGCCCAGGAAGTCGATGGTGCTCAGACCAAACTGGCATTTGGCCGGGTTAACTATCAACCCGTGCAGGCTGAGCCTCTCGAAAAGGGCTCTGAGGTGGGACAAGTGCTTGGACACGGAGGCGCTAGCAACCAGGATGTCATCCAGGTACACAAAGAGGAAAGGACTGCGCGGCGTTCTTGAGCCCAAATGGCATGCGCAGGAACTCGAACAGTCCAAACGGAGTTGTCACAGCCATTTTGGGGACATCAGCGGGATGGACGGCTACCTGGTGGTATCCACGGACGAGGTCCACCTTGGAAAAGATCACTTTCCCAGCCAGGTGAGCGGAGAAATCTTGGATATGAGGGACCGGGTAGCGGTCTGGTGTTGTTGCGTCATTGAGCCGACGGTAGTCACCACATGGACGCCACCCACAGCCAGGCTTAGGCACTATGTGGAGGGGTGAAGCCCACGGGCTGCTGGAGCGTCGGTGATGCCGAGGCACTCCATGTTCTCAAACTCCGCCTTGGCGACAGAGAGCTTGGTCGGGTCGAGGCGCCGAGCTCGGGCGTGCACCGGCGGGCCAGTGGTGACGATGTGGTGCTCAACCCCATGTCTGGTCGTAGATGACGAGAATGTGGGCTGAGTGAGGTCAGGGAACTCAGAGAGAAGATGGAGAAACACGTCCTTGTTGGAGAGCATGCTGGACAGCCTGACGGAGCCTGTATTGCTGAGTGCACACGCGTGTGAAGGTGACGGCGTCAATCAGGCGTCGATTCCTGACGTCCACCAGCAGCCCATAGGCACAAAGGAAATCTGCACCGAGGAGGGGAAATGCCACGTCGGCGGTGACAAAATCCCAGCTGAACCGCTGTCCGTTAAAACACATGTCAATGTGCCTCGTGCCGTATGTACGGATAGAGCTGCCGTTAGCAGCTTCCATGGGAGGGCTGCGAGTGCCCAACAGGGCGTCCACACTCGATGCAGGTACGACACTCCTCTGCGCCCCAGTGTCGCATAGGAAACGCCGCCCCGAGATGGAGTCTCGCAGGAAAAGTAGCCTGTTGTCCTCCACGCCGACGCCCATGGCCCCTAGTGAGCGCCGGCCTTGGCGTTTCCCGACGAGCTGAAATTGCACGGGGAGTTGCACCTTTTCGCCTTGGCCCCGAACTTTGCATAGTAAGAGCACAGGCCGGGCTCCTGTCGCCGACCGGGGGTTGCCACGGCGACCACCATGGAATCACCAGGTGGTGGCATGTGGGGGTGGGCAGGGGTGAGCGCGGACGCGCAGTGCTGCTGTTGGCTGGCCAGGAAGAACTTGTCAGCTTCTTCAGCTAGCTTGCGGCAATCGGTAATGCTGGTGTTAGCCAAAGCGGTCCGCACCTGAGCAGGCAGTTGTCGCAGAAACAATTGGACAAAGAGGAAATCAGGTGTGTGCGCCGGTCCCAGCAGATTCAGCATTTTGTCCATGAGCTCGGATGGCTTGCTGTCACCCAAGCCTTGCAGAGAAAAGAGACGGTGGGCCCTCTCGGCGTCGGAAAGTTCAAAAATCTTCAAGAGGTGATCTTTGAGCCCCTTGTATTTGTCTGCCGCCGGAGGATTTGTAAGGAGACTCACCACTCTAGTTGCAGTCGAACACCCGAGCGCCGATACCACGTAGTAGTATTTAGTAGCATCATCCGTTATTTTGCGGATAGCAAACTGCGCTCCCGCTTGGGCGAACCATGTCATTGCCGATGACTCCCAGAACTCTGGTATTTTGACAGAAACCGCGTTTATTTCGTCAACCATGTTCGTTTGAAAGATTGTCTCTGATAACTACCAAGACACAAACGTCAGGGTCACCAGTGTAGAGGAGCTCAATTAGGAGTCGTGGCAACTTTCTCTTTCGGCTACACAAAGTGCACCATTTATTCCTTCACCATTACAACAACAACACAAAAAACCCGCGCAACGGAAGTGTACCAATGTAAACCCAAACCGAGAAAACAGCAGCTGTAAACAAAGGTTCCTACTAGCTCAATAAGGGGAATTATGTATCCCTATAACCACTACAGGGAGCTCATTAATATATATCAAAAATAACAAGGGCCCAAGAATTTAGCCTTGTGGTACGCCATACAGTATGGGAAGAAAAGGAGAATTAGTTCCATCATAGGACACAAACTGCTGTTTATCTTTAAGGTAACTGGTGAACCAGAGCAGTGCATTGTTCCTAACTCCAAGATGTGAAAGCTTCTGAAGAATATGGTGATTAACTGTGTCAAACACCTTATATAAGTCTAGAAAAATACCTATAGTGTTTTCCTTTCTATCTCTAGCTTTGTATATTTCATTGATTAGATGTGTAAGTGTTTATGCTGAATATGTTGAATACGTTGAATGTTTCTTTCTAAACCCATATTGATGTGTATATATAATCAAGGGCGTTTCCAGGAATTAAGGACATTCGGGTGTTAGCACAGACTTCGGGGGGGGGGTCAGGGGGTGTCCTCCCCTGGAATTTTTTTTTGATAGATAAGCTCTGTTTTGTTGCTTTTTTATGCACTCTGGCACCTTATTTACATTCAAAGTGCATGTCTTAATCATTGAAATTTTGAAATGTGTACCTAAAAAACTGTTGTTTACTGCCCAGATTAATTATGAATTGTGATGTTAAAAATATTAGTTGTTGTTAGTAATTAGCATTAGTATTGAGTAGAAGCAGAATACTTCACAACTGCTATCATTAAACATTTATTGACATGCTACAGTACCACACTAGAGTTTTCTTTCACACACACACACACACACACACACACACACACACACACACACACACACACACACACACACACACACACACACACACACAGCTTTAGAAAGTTAGTTTAGTTAGTTTAGAGACCTGCATTTATTTTGAGGCTGTTATGTTACGAAGACTACAGGACATTCACACTCATTATGTTTTTTGTCGAGCTTCACATAGGCTTAAATTTAATATTATATTCGGGGCTACACTCAAAACGTTCGGGCTTAAACCCCAGCAAAATGACCTGGTGACGCAGATGTATATGATATTGTATTTATTAAGATGCTTGATTAATCTTTGATAGATGAGCTTTTCAAGTACTTTCGATATAGCAGGCAAAATGGAGATGGGTCTATAATGGTTAAAAACGTCTGGGTCATCATCTTTATAAATAGGAATAATCTTGGCTATTTTTAGGTCAAGAGGAACAATTCAATCTTTCAATGAGAGATTGAAAATGTGAGCGAGGTTTCACAACGTAATCATAAATGATATCAGTAGTTTTCTGTCAATGCTATCATAACCAGGAGAAGAATCTTACAGATTGATTAAGGTCTCCCGAACCTCATCTTCTGTAACAGGTAAGAAATTAAAATTATAATTGATTGGAGAATTCATAAACTGAAGAGGACTGTGGTTGCTAGGGGGAATCTTGGAGGCCAAAGTTGGACTAAGATCTGAGAAATAGCTATTAAAATTGTTGGCAATTAACTGTGGATCAGTGATAAGACCCCCATCAACCTTAAATTCATTAGGTAACTGTTTGTATTTATTTTTATTTTTTGATGAGGATACAATTAATTGTCCTCCAAAGAAAGGTCGTCATTTTTATGTTTGGATAATTCTACATTGTAGTAGTGTTTTCTAGCTCCTCTGATAATGTGGTTTAATTTATTTATATAATTTTTAAATTGGGCAAGATTAAATGGAGTGGGACTGAGAAGGTATTTTTTGGACAGTTATGTTTAGTGTTCAAGGATTTCATGATGGTTGATGTTATCCACTGTCTGGTCAGTTTATGATGAAGTTTGGGAGACACCAGTACAAGAGGAAAGCACAGATCATAGGCCTGGGAGATACATTCCGAAAACAAAGTGAAAGCCTTTTGTGGATCTACAGACCAAAGGATATCTGACCATGGACACTCGCTGACCATTAATCTGAACTTCACTATATTTGCTTCATTGGAGGTTCTCTTATATTTGGGATATAGGGTAAATGTAGGCTTATCATGTTCCTTAAGTATTATTAAAGATCGGGCAATGGTCAGCAATATCCATACACAGAACTCCTGATATTTCATGTTCTTACCCAACAGCATTTGTGAATATATTGTCTATCAGGGTGGCAGAGGCCTTTGTCACTCTGGTTGGTACTGTAATCATAGGATGAAAATAATGAGAGAACATTGTGTCAATAAAGTCCTTAATTAAATTATTAGTCATACAGTTTACAATATTGGTATTGAAATCACCCATTAAATAACAGTTTTCGCCTTGTCTAGAAATAATATCAAGAACATTTGCTAGGTTAGTATTGACAACAGACAATCTAGAGCTAGGTGGTCTATAGATGCAATAATGATCTGGCGGGTTTAAACAATCACAGCCTCAGCAGAAAGAGTAAAATACTTTTCAATATCATATCTTTCTTTGTAGGACAGGCTAGGTTGAGATGTAAGGACATACCCCTCACCCATTTGGTCTTCTCTGCATCTATATATATAACTTTGTTAAAAGAAACACTCAATGGTACGGAAAGTGCTCAACAAATAAGGAGCAAAATAATCCAGTGAGTCAAGTAAATCCTTTATGAGACAGTACAAGCCTGTTTCATGCCAGAAAGAAATCATCAGCTGTCAATAATTTATTGACAGCTTTATTGACAGATAAAGCTTGACAGATTGATAGATTTATTGACAGCTGATGATTTCTTATGGCATGAAACATGCTTGTACTGTCTCATAAAGGATTTACTTGACTCACCAGATATATATATATATATAGTGTGTGTGTGTATATATATATATATATATATATATATATATATATATATATATATATATATGCTTATAGTTGTTAAATTCATACAAATCAACATTGTCTTTTGTCATCCAAGCTTTAGTTAGCCCGATCACATTAAGAGAGAAGTCAAGGTTGGCCGAACAAAGGCATAAAGTATCATAGTTTTTTGGCAGGCTGCAAACATTAATATGAAGAAAGGTAAAGTCACTCTTCATTTTTTTGGAGGTTAACAGAGGATTTAAATTCGTTCCCATGGTAGTAATCAAATATTCCGGGGAAAAAAATCTTGTTTCAGTTGAGCAAAACAGTTTGTGTCAGGGTCATTATTATATAAAATGTTCGATGTTGAGGAGTCCCGAATTTCACTATCTGATTTTTGGGAGGTATTGGAAAAGTAAGCTATCAAAGGTCCATTTGCTTGATCATATAGGTCAGTGTTTGTGTGTAGTAAACAAGAGACTGATGTAGGAATCTTTTAGTAAAAGGTGTCAGATTGCTTGGGTGGAGATGATGTCATGGTATTTTGGTAGGGAGAGAAAAACACGTTAAAAAGTAGTCATCATATGTATTGGGGTCCTCCTGGCACAGATTCACTCATGCTGTGTGGCTGCTGTCATCTGCTGAAGCTTCGGCGGTTTAACTACCAGTCTGTCATAGTTAATGACAGCATAATTTCCTCGTTCCCTGGCTTGTTTCATTGCTGGAATGAGGTCTGCTCTCTTCTTCCTTAGCAATTCAGAGAAGTCCTCATTTACATAAATTGTAGTGTTCTTGAGGTGAGCTCTCGCCTTGGCAAGATTGAGTTCTTTGTCTTTATGCCTCAGGAATTTCCCTACAATTGTTCTTTCTTTTCTAGAGTTCTTCATATTTCCAGTGTGGTGGGCTCTTTCAATTTCAATAGACTTTGGATCAATTTTCCGTTTGCTGTTCAAAAACTCTGACCTTCTGTTCAGTATCTGACCAAGACTCATAGACATTGTCCTGTATCAGGCCGTCGTCAATAATTGCCTTGTTTCATCGACTCTGATTTTCTAAATAATCAATTACAGATATGATGTCTTTGCTTTCAGAGCTCATACACTGAGAGGACAGAGACTGAAGTTGTGATTCAAACGAACAAACTTTCTTCTCCATCTCGCTCATCAATTTGGGCTTGAGAGAATTGAAGGCTGGATTTGACCTCCTGACTTCTTTCTTTCATGATTCCATCAATTCTGGTTTTGCAGATTCCAGGATCACCTTGGTGAAGGACATGAAATCAATCGTTTGTCTGTTAAGTATTTCCACATAGAATAGCTTCTGGTGCTCTAATATCTCTCATGGTTTCCATAGAGACAGTCCTCATCATTAGTGATTTTTAAAAAATGTATTTATCTATTTATTTATTACTGCTACGGGACATGTTTACCTGCTGTTGAAGTTGCGACGGATGGATTTCCACCCCTGAAGAGATTCGCTGGGGCCTTGTCGCCACGGCTACACGTGGTTGATGCTTAATATCCGGCCAACGTCACGGCACGATCTTCTCGGGGTAAACAAGATGCCGAGAGGATGTCTCGAGGTAAATATGTACCCCGAGAAGATCGTGACTAACAAACTGACTAACAAACTTGATTGCATCAAACTTGAATAATATTTTCATTATCTATGAAAAAAACAGAATATAATATTAATGTAAAAAGTTATTTTCTTGCCCGGTGCGGGATTCGATGCACTGTGTACTGCACCGCAAGGCGACATCACTAACCGCTCGGCTAAAGGGTCAGACCCGTTAACTAGGGACTGACGTGTCTTATTAGTAGTTTACATTAACGTTATTTTGCCACAAAGGCTATGTTTCGCGATCTTTTTAAACGGGCAAAACATTAGCTACATAAAAACGCGCTAAAAATGAGACGGGGGCCTTAGCCGGGAAATTTTTTAAAAACCTTTATTATATGAACAAAAGAACAAAAGCTGGTCATAACAATAACAAATGAGCAAATAGTACAAATCAGACTGCGCTATTACATATGTTTTAGTATTTCACAAAACAATAAAAAATAAGGGGAAAAAACCCAAAACAAAACAAAAAGACAGCCGGGAAAATGTTTACCCCGAGAAGATCGTGCCGTAAGTTTCCTCTCTAATTTCACTTTCATTTATGCCGTTAATGACAGGCATAGTGGTCTGATGTGAAAGTGCTGGTTTTATAAACTAAAACTCCTGTCACTGTCCATGCCTTCACCTAGTATTCAAGATGGTGCTTTGTGCGGAGGGTTTTGTGCATCGCAGCCCCCTTGTACAAGTTACTACAGAAGGACCAACAATTCTTCTGGTCAGAGGACTGTGAAACGGTTTTTCGCACACTGCAACAGGCCCTGACGAGCACACCAATCCTGGTGCCCCCTGACCCCCATTTGTCCTTTGTCCTGGACACAGATGTGAGCAGGGAGGGGGTAGGCGCGGTCCTGTCACAGGTGTGGCCAGACAGAGAGAAAGTTGTGGCCTATTACAGCAAAGCACTGAGCAAAGCTGAATGAATTGTGTCATGCAGGGAGCTGCTGGTGGTAGTCTTTGCCATCCAGCGCTTTAAGTATTACCTGTGTGGCCAGCCTTTCACCATCCACACTGATCATGCTTCTTTGCAGTGGCTGATGACATTCAAGGAGCCAGAGGGGCAGTTGACTTGTTGGTTGGAGGAGTTGCGGTGCTATGAGTTCACCATAACCCACCGTACAGAAGAACAGCATGGCAACACAGACACACTGTCTCATCGGCCATGCAGCTTGGAGGGCTGCCGGTATTGTAACCGCAAAGAAGCTAGGGAACATGAGCTGATCCTGGGGGCGTACGGGCAGGACAGAGAAGAGAGTGGGGCGGCCATACTGGTGAGTAGAGAGCTGCAGATGGTGGATGTTACAGACTGGTCCACAGAGCAGAGACAGGACTGGGACCTGCAGCCTATGATGCTGTGGGTGGGCGCGCAGTAGCGACCGCCATGGGGAGAGGTGGCAGCTCTCTCCCCACGGACAAACGGGCTGTGGGCCAAGTTCAAGACTCTGCAGCTGCTACATGGGGTCCTCCAACGAGCCTGGGTGAAACCAGCAACCGGGGAGAAGAGGTTGCAGTTGATGGTGCCCAGAGGGATGCAGGAGGCGGTTCTCAAACAAAGATTTGGTTCTATTGGGGACATATGAGGAGGGACGTTGAGGACAGGGCCAATCGAAGGCTGAGCTACAGCAGTTTCCAGTGGGAGAGCCCATGCAGCGGGTTGGCATTGACATTGTGGGGCCATTCCCATGCACAGTACAGGGGGAACTGCTTCATAGTCACTGCTGTGGACTACTTCACTAAATGGCCGGAGGCCTATGCACTGCCAGACCAGGAGGCTGAGACTGTCATTAATGCCCTGGTTGAAGGGATGTTTAGCAGGCTGGGGGTCCGGGAGTCCATCCATAGTGACCAGGGGAGAAATTTTGAACCCAGGGTTTTCTCCACCATGTGTGAGCAACTGGGAATCACTAAGACTCGCACAACACCCCTCCACTCCCAGAGTGATGGGTTAGTGGAGCAGTTTAACCGCACCCTAGCTGAACAGTTACTATCTTAATATCCAACCGTCAGCTCAACTGGGATATGAACTTACCCCTGGTTCTCATGGTGTGCCACTCTGCGGTCCAGGATTCCACTGCATGCACACCGGCCCTCTTCATGTTGGACAGGGAAATGAGGACCCCTGTGGAACTGGCCGTTGGATGGGCCCCGGATGTACCATCTGCCCCTGCAGGTCCGAGCAACACCAGGCAGCTTCAGGACCATTTGGACACCACACATACATACGCCCGGAGGCAATTGCAGAGTGCGGGGGTGTGGCAGAAAAGGAATTATGACCTCCATGCCAGGGGGCAGCACTTTGCAGTTGGGGAGCTAGTTTGGATCTACAGCCTGACCCGGAAAAAGAGCAGGTGCCCTAAACTGGACAGGCACAAGGGGAGCCTTGTTTGATCTTGGAGCGGCAAGGAAAGGTTGTCTATCAGGTACAGTTGCCTCTACGGGGCTGCAAAGTGGCATTACACTGTGACCGGCTGGCACCATACAGGGGCTCTGCAATGCCTCAGGTGACTTGAAGGGAGGGGGGGAAACTCGTGTTGCCTGCCATGACATCTGAAGAAGGAGGGGTTGTAGCAGCCAGCCCTGATGAGCAATAAGTGGGACCCAATCTGCTGCTGCAGTGCCCAGCTCACCTTCTTGGGGGGGGGGGGGCAGAGCAACCCCAACAAGAGCCAGGGGAGGACCAACTAGGGGACAGAACACCTAGGGGGCTACCGAGGAGCTAGCGGAGAACTCTGAGGTTTAGAGACTTTGTCCCCGGGGTTGAGAACTTTACTAAAGAGGAAGTGGGGGTACTGTAGCATGTTCAGGTTCACCAGGGTAGTATAAGTGTTCATTGTATATAGTTGGAGGAGATATTTTGCAGTTCTTGGAGGGTGGTACACTGTTGCCAAGTCAAGGGTTAGGGGGTCGGGTCTACGAAGAGAGAAACGACCTGTGAGTCGGGCTTAATGGCGACGTGTATGGCATGGCTGTGGCTGACAACAGCCATGAGTCAAAGAACGCTCAGTTATAAGTTCAAAGTGTTTTTTTTTGTTTTTTTTAAATAGCAGTGAACGCTACAATATACTGTACATAACCAAGAATATCCTGGTTCCACCGGGCAGTATTATATCAGAATAGAAGATGAGAATAGGGAATGAAAAAAGATGATATACAATTAGAAAATGTATTATTTATTTATTTTCCCTCATTTATATAGAACCTTTCTCAAACTCAGGGCACTTGAACATAGTAACACAAATTAAAAAACAACCAAACAACCCCAAAAATTTAGAGATAGATCATAAGAAGACAAACATAAGACAAGACATGCCAACTGAATTGTATCATTGTGTGCTCATTTGTAGGTTAAGTTGTAGCACTGTGAAAATTATAAATCAATAACGGCTGTAAAAAGGAAACTAAAATTCCCAACAGTAAAGAAAGAATGATACAATGATTTCTACATAAAACAGCCTTCCAGTCACTGAATGGAAAAATCAATGGATGTGTGTTGATCATACATCAATAGTATGTGGAAATAAAAGCAAAGGGCCAGCATTGACCGTTGTGCTGAGTGGAAGGTAACGCTACAAAGACGAGTTTTGGAGAATTAGCCCAAACCAACCACAACACACAATGCAACATGCTAAATAATTTGTTTATATCATATATAATTTCCTTCATGATGAGATTATAGTGTGCATTTAATTGTGAGATAGAATTTGTAGACACAATGAACAGGCACAAAGTGAGTCCTACAGACTTAGATATTAAACTTCATCAAAAAATAGTTGACCAACACAGAAGCTTCCACCTCCACACACGAACACACACTTGCAAACTTAATGGTGGCCTGAGCTGGAAATAAAAAGATAGTAATCCCTAAGTTTATTATGGTTTGTTTACTCATTGTGTGTAGTAGGACCACCCTTATTGGTGCACAGGTGAGAACGAGGCCCATGTGGTGTACCTATAACTACCTAGCACTCACTCAGCTCTGCTGAGAAAGCAAGTTCAGACTCAGGGTGAAGGTTAAGATGTAGATTGAACCAGTGATCTTTGTTTTACAAATCTAAAGCTTTGCCAGATGATCACCATGCCTTTGGTTGTCTCTGTAAGATGATCAGTTTTGGCTCGTCATTGGATGACAAGTACATTTCATCAATTTGGGAAATGTCTTAACATCCACTTTCATTGAGCATCTTGCCCTTTAACTGCTGAAGCTAGCAAAACAAATTAATCCTATAGCATTAACTATTATATAATTAATGAATATTGCCTGGCCTGCTGATACATAGGCTATTTCATACCTACTTATTTTTACATTCTCGCTTATTTTACATTGTTGGTCTCCAACAATGTGCCATTAAGAGCCATGTCTTTGCTAGATTTCATTTCAGCCATGAACTACAATTTCCATTTTACTACATAAGTCCGTTTCATTGATTGGCATACCATTAACTCAAGAGGGAGGGTATGATTAGAGGAAACCTGCATACACTTGACCCTTGGTAGCATGTGGATTGAGAGCACAGCCTTGAAATTATGGTTGAAAACTTTAGACCTCTTTGAAATGTAATCTCTGCGGGATATGTTCTTTTTCCTTGTAAGAACTGACAGCACTTTTTAGGAAAGTTGAAGCTTTCATCTGAGACGGGGTTGGAATAAACCCCATAATTGTTGGAATATGTCAAACACAT
Organism: Lampris incognitus; assembly: GCF_029633865.1. Classification (NCBI taxonomy): domain Eukaryota; kingdom Metazoa; phylum Chordata; class Actinopteri; order Lampriformes; family Lampridae; genus Lampris; species Lampris incognitus. The sequence continues at coordinate 17,748,690 of NC_079221.1, forward strand.
TGCTATTTGTCCAAGATACCTGCCATCAAGTTTGACTCCAGGAACACTCAAGAAGACTTAAAAGCCAATCATAAGTCAAGTCAAGTCAATTTTATTTGTATAGCCCAATATCACAAACTACAAATTTCCCTCAAGGGGCTTCACAGCAACACAACATCCTGTCTTTAGACCCTCGCATCGGATACGGAACAACTCCCCCCAAAAAAAACCCCAAAAACCTTTAACTATAACCCCGATTTGGCCATGATGACTAATTGTAAAGATGGTGGAGAGTCTGTATGGTTGCAAAAAATAGGTCAGGTCACTATGGACAGCCGACACAAATTGCTTACCTCCTGATAAAGCCTTTGACCAGTAAGAGCTTTCATGATTATATCAAGCACGTTTGATTTTTATGACTGGAATCTGGACAAGCCTGAGCTCAGCAAGTGTATGCATCTGTATGACTGCAGTTGTAACCAGTGTGCTTGTCTACGACTGTAATCTGTGAAAGTCAGTTGTTCAATGTGTGATGCCAAGTCTTGTCCCAGTTGATTAGGACTTTGGAAGTCGTTTCATGTGTTCCAACAAGACCTGACTTTAACAGGCCTCTGTGAGAGGTGGAAATGCCTCTCTAGTTACACTGAAGTCATACTTTGTGGAGTGTGAAGACAGCGGCACATTAGCAGAGTAACTCGTGTTTACACCTCTAAGTTTGTACTTGTTTATTAAGCACAAATTTAGTTTAGTTTAAACTTCAGCTTGAACTACTTGAAAACCTCATGAGCTGTCAGTAATACAGCACATCTTTACTGGTGCATGCCCAGGAATTAAACCCATGATCTTTAGGTTTCCAAGTGGCGAACCATGCCACCCGTGATCTTTAGGTTTCCAAGTGGCAAACCATGCCACCCATGATCTTTGGGTTTCAAGGATCATGGGTGGCATGGTTTGCCACTCGGCCACCATGCCTGCTTTTGCATAGCAAAGTGGATTAAAGCACTGAAGTGAGATGACCCAAATCTTTTCATCTCACTGTCAGTTTATTAGGAATTACTGCAAATAACGAAGCATTAAACTCAACAATGTAATGCACACTTTGAATTTTGGAACAAGTTTTACATTTATAGTGCTAAAAGAATAAAATGCTCGTGTTTTTTTTTTCAAAAGCTGGCCAAAAGCATTTAATACAAAACCAGAACACACTATCCAATATCGGAACAACTTGGACAACAAAGCAGAGGACTTGCTTTGTTGAACTGCTATGTATATGACTTGGAAAGATAGATTTCTTTTTTAAATTACTCATAGTACCAACATTCCTTGCTTGATATGGTACATTATGCAGGTATAGATGGGGGATGAGCCCACGATCTTTGGTTTACATGAGCAATGCCTTGTCACTTGGCCACTACGTTTGGATTTGCATCTGTTTTAGACAATTAAAAATCAGCAGATGAAAATACCTTCCTTACTGTTATTGCAAGAGGATCCATTAAATGAATGGCCTTAGTAAGGATCCAAATGCATGCTCCACAATTTCAAATCTTCATTTTGTGTAGCAGAGCAGGTATGCTGGCTAGCAGCCAACAACACAATAACTAAATCCGCCTGTTCCTCAACAGGATTTACAGTGCACATACACACAACTAACGCCAGCAGCATATTAAATAAAACAGACATTCACCTGCAGTTTTCAGAACGACTTTTTGGGCTCTGTTATTGACATGAATGAATAAGCCCTTTTGACTATGACACAAGAAATGCAAAGTTAATAACAGCGACTTCAGGCAGAGGCTCTGGTTTAGAGGTCCCAAGAGCCCTTGGGCCCTTGGGCCTGGGTCTGGTAGGCCTGTTCAGTAATCCACCCATGTGTGGAAGAGGATAAAGTTTCACAGGTCATTGCCTGCTGTTTATACTCCAATTGTGGGAATCCTAATGGCATTTTCTGAAATTCATATCAAAAGTGAATGACAAAAGGATAGCTTAAAACCATGTATAGAGGGGTTTTTTGCAACACCTGGGGATTTTGCTGAGTCCACTGTCTGGTTGAAGATTTGTTAAGTGGAATTATAACAGCCGCAACAAGTGAATCAGTTGCAAAGACCGTTTTTACCAGTGCAGCATAAAGGCATGGATGGGAATCGAACCCACGATTTTTGGTTTACAAGACCAACGCCTTGCCACTTGGCCACCACGCCTGCTGCAGACAACAGAGCCTCGCCGAAGAAAATAAAATTAAAGAAAAAAATGGCTGAGGGCATGCAAAATTCTGTCATTCAAATTCCATAGCTTGCAGTATACAGTAGTATTCAAGAAAGCTCATTATGAAAAAAGTAAAATAAAGCAAAAGCTTTATTTTAAAGCAAAACTCTAACATCATGAGATTGAAAGAAACAATAATTTGAAGCTATTTCGCAATGACACCCAATTCCAGCAAAAGTCAGGAAATACAGTGTTGTAAGTTATTCTTTAAAACAAAGATAAAAGATAACATACTGAACAGCAGCATTAAGCAACATGCAGATGACGAATAAATCTTTGAAGGCTACTGCCTTGCTGCTTAATGAGGAAGCCTTGTCTATCAGTACTGCAGAGAACAGCTATTTGGGAGAAGCACAGATGGGAATTGAATCCATGATTTCTGGTTTACAAGATCAACTCCTTACCACTTGGCCATCGTGCCTGGAGAATAGCAGCAGAATGATGTTGTTTATTGTTATTGTAAGAAAACCCAGTCACTGAATGAATGGCCTCAGTAAAGATCCTTATGCACACTAATGTGTACACAAAATGAAAATTCAATTTCCTTAAAAATCGACAAGTGTAGCACAGACAACTACACTTCCCTGAGTTTACCTCCTTTCACTGCCAGGTGTTGTAGTGGCCCAGTGACCAGATTTTGGTCTTTTGAAGAAAAGAAAAAGAGGATTCAACCCAAATGTTTCTTTTCACAATATATGTTAGATTATACTCTAGTTTCTTATTCAAAAAGTGCTGTGTGAGTTGTTTAAATTACAATGCTTAGCTTTATAAAGCAGGCGATCAAGGCAATGATTAATAAATGCATATTTGATAGCAATTATACTTTATTCTAATTCTGTAGCACTATTGGTAGGTCAACATATACAGAAAAAATTAGAGGTATTGTAACGTGCACGTATAAGAAGACACGCTGGCCGCTGGCTCGCGGGTCTGACCCTTTAGTCGAGCGGTTAGCGATGTCTCTTGCGGTGCGGGCGATACGGGTTCGTTTCCCGGCCGCGGCAGTTCCTGTGGTTGCGTTGTCCCCCGAATTCACTTCATTGATGTCAGAAGTGGGATGGAGCGACCGTAAGGCCATCGGAAGCGTAGGCGCCCTGAGGCGGGAAGGAGCTGATATGCTTAAGCGCGGGGACGCGCTTCCCGAAGGAGGGGGGTAGTGTAACGTGCATGGATAAGTAGACACGCTGGCCGCTGGCTCGCGGGTCTGACCCTTAGCGGTTAGCGGATCTGGCAGTTATGGATGAGGAGAAAGCTGAGATAATGGTCAGGGCTTTTGTAGAAGTGCATAGCTCAGAGAACTTGTCAAAAGAAGGGCAGAGGGGAAAGGAGAGAACAAAGGAGGAGCACCCTGTGGTGCTTCACAGGGGGGAGTAGGCAGAGAATGTGCTGCATGTCCGTTTTACTCCATCAGAAATGAAAGCTGCGACCACAAGAACTGAAATGACCTCTCTTGGGAGTGATGAAGTGTGTTGAAACACTTAAAGGAATAATATCTGTTTCTATAAAAGCTGGGTCTTCTTTTTGTACTTTTTGCTATCGGGCGTATCAGTTATGATATTTTATTCACCGGTTTCATTGTAGTGATTTTGGATAAAGGACTGTTGCTGGACACAGCTTTACAGCAGCATCTCATAAGACCACTGAACACAAGTGTTCGACATGTTTCAGCAGGTCCAACTCAACCCAATTGTCCAAACCACATATTTGGAAGTGAAAGTGAAAGGGCATGTTGAAAGTTATTAATAAAAAATGTCCAATACTGTCAACAATGGTCTGTCACATTGTTGAGCAACTGTCTGGTTTAAATTGCAGGAATGACTTTCTCACTTACCGTAGGTAGCAATACCAATTGATAAACTACCCGGCCGCTGCAAATGTGAAGCCATAGATAATGGGAAATGATGTACACAGTCTAACTGATGCATTATGTTTTTTGTTGTTGTTGTTGAAAGGACAAGTTTAAGGATTGCTCTCTAATGCCTTGGAAGACGCTGTTGTAAAGCAAAAGCAAGTGATGCTCCTATGTCCAAGATCTCCAGATTGAAGCCGATTAGTAAAATGATATCATAACTGATATGATATCATTTTACTAATTGTGGCAAATATGTAATATAATATATATTTGCCATGATATATATATATATATATATATATATATATATATATATATATATATATATATATATATATATATATATATATATATATATATATATATAGTATAACGGCAAAAACTATAATAAAAAAAAGACCCAGACTGTGAAACTCTTGAATTGTCCCTCAAGTGACAAAAGCTTTAGTAAGTTACTTGGGTTATATCATCAAGTGTGGAAGAATGGGAAATTACCATCAAACTGGACAGAGGTGGTTGTGACACTGTGGTATTGGGGTGTGGTTTAGTGTCAGCTGGATGTGGAGAGAGGGAGCAGTGGTTCGCAGGAGAGCAGATGTAATAGAGAAGCTGATTAGCAATCAGCCTCAGGTGTGCCGAAATGAGCACTGTCACAGTAGTGGCTCGTAGAGGTGCTATTGGGTGGAAGGTAGTCAACCTACAGAGTCTCTGCTAGGATGAGCCCTACACTGGCTCACCAACCTCCAGGATAGCCAGGCCAGGATGCTGCACCAGCAACTGCAGGCCCTCCACGACCAGACCCAAGCCCTCTAGGGAATGACTGCTCAGCAGGCCGAAGACCAGGCTGTCCTGAGGGAAATGCTGCACTCCCTTCCTGCTGCCCATGGGGATGATCTGGCCACTCCACCAACCCATTGGCCCCAGATCACCCACATGCTCTCCTTGCACACCAGGAAGGTGCAAGCCACCATAAACAAACCTACCAGTGTCCTCCCAGGGGGATTACCATGCCATCAGGTGAACCATCCTGGAATGGATGGGGCTTATGCCAGAGGGACAGCGCCGCCAGTTCAGGGCACTCGCCCAGGAGGACACCAGTCGTTGCTTCATTCTGGTACAGCAGCTCCTTGACGCGGTGAGATGGTGGCTGCATCCAGACCCTGCTAATGTCGATGACATCCTCCAGCAAGTGGCACTGGAATAGTTTACACCTGCCTACCATCTGCGAATGCTGACTGGGTCCAGTGCCACAGTCCTGAGGGCCTGGACAAAGCAATCACCCTAGTGGAGGACCACTTTGACCTCCCTGCCTGGGACTGAGGCAGGAAGATGATGAACTCAGTGGATTATGTAACAAGATGTTTTCACTACTTAAGCAGATATTTTGAACTTAATAGCAAAATGACTGCTGGGATAGGCTCCAGCATCCCCATGACTCTAAGAGCTGGATAAGCGGTTTGGATAATGGATGGATGGATGGAAATATTGTAATATGCATTTTTCCTAGATATCTCTAAGCCTTATTTGGAGCTCAAAACAGAGAATAAAAGAATATATGCTGAGCCCTAACATGTGGTTGGTTAGAATGGTTACAGCGAAAATAAATAAGGTTTTATCTGATTGCGATAGGTTGATGCTCACATTATCTGAAAGAGAAAAAAAAAGATTGTTGGACCGCCAGAACAATTTGTGGTTGTACCAATACTCCGAATTTAAATTTCAGGTCACACAGTTTGGTTGCAAATGTGACCAAAACGGTCACACTTTTGAGCCTTGTCATAAGTTATAGACCAATAGCATCGGCAGAAAGTGGAACTCGAGAGGCTGGTATAGATTCAATTTTCCCATAGAAGGGATCAGGAAGGAGATGGGAGACGATGAATCCAGTTCCACATTTAGAGCCAGCGGGGAGAAATACCTCTTCATATTAGAAGACAACAGTTATTGGGAAACTACTCAGTCAATTTCAAATGACATGAAAGGCCTCATTCTACGAAGAAGGTGCTACAGGCATGTTGGAAAACCGGTGGTCTCAAATGGAAATTAGGTGTGGATGGGGGATAAATTAGGTGAAAGAATAGGACTTGGATGATGCAATTTTTTTCCAAAAGTTGAAATCTTGTTGAATCTGTCAAGGTTACTGGCTCCACAAATGTGGACTTGAAGATTGTTGAGAGGGAAAACAGAGAAGTGGATGTATTTTGAAATTACACAGAAATCATGTTGACACGAGTTATGATGGCTTTGTGCAAGTTTACACAGACAAATCAAAGACTGGCAATCAGGTCATGTGGGAGCTGCATTTGTAGTACCAGAATTATAAAGGCAGGGGACAGAAGTATACGTGTCTGAAACAATCGTTGTGAAATGTATGTGTAATACTGACCATCCACTATATCTACAAATGCTAAATTTCATATCCTGCAGTTTAAACACAATTTTAACATATCATCATTGCCAAAAATAAATCTAAGCATGCTATATCTACTGTATATTGTAATGCATATTCTGTCATGTCCACCTACCTCATGCATATAAAGTAACTGTTAACATATTTATTCCAGCATCTTTGCACTCTGCACCATTGCACTATTGCCTTCCTGTTACATCATTGCTGTTTTTTTCTTTTTATAATATACTTTTTTATACACAACTATAGCTGTACATAGTATTTAAATGTTTATATTTAACTTTTTGTCTTTGTTTTAGCTGTTTTCTATTCTGTGTAAGTACATGGAGAGCAATGGAGGAACCTTAGTCAAATTCCTTGCATGTGTAGGCCTACACTTAACTTGGCCAAATAAACTGATTCTGAAGAACGAACCATCTTGGAGAATATTGAGCCGAATTTGTAGCAGTAATTCTAGCCTTATATGGATGGAGGAAAAAACATCTAGGGAGGGTGATCATATTTTCCATTTCGTGTTATACAGTGCTGCTTGAAAGTTTATGAACCCTTCAGACATGGTCACTGTTTTTGTAAAAAACATTAAAATAAGCTATTACACATACATCCAAATCCCAATTTGTAAAGCACACCTTCCAAATAATGGACACACACACAAAAAGAGATATATTTTCATTATTTAATTCAACAAAGGTGGTTTATTTCACAAAAACTGAAAATTTAACATGTGCAAAAGTATGTGAACCCTTGTATTAGTAGCTTGTGGCTCCTCCTTTTGTAGCTATTACTTCAACCAAACGTCTTCTTTAACCACTAACCAGTCTCTCGCATCTGCTTATGGGGATTTTTGCCCACTCCTCCTTGCAGAACTCAGCCAGTTGAGAGAGGTTGGAGGGACATCTGGTATGTACCAACTTCTTCAGGTCTTGCCACAACATTTCAATTGGATTAAGATCCGGACTTTGACTGGGCCTATCCAGAGTGCGAATCCTCTTTCTCTGAAGCCATTCCTTTGTAGTTTTGCTGGAATGCTTTGGGTCATTGTCTTGTTGCATAATCCATTTTCGTCCCTGCTTCAACTCCCTGACTGATGGCAGGAGATTCTGGTCAAAAATTTGTTGATATGCCGGAGAATTCATGGTTCCTTGGATAATATGGAGTCGTCCAGGTCCAGAAGCAGAAAAGCAGCCCCAGACCTTCACATTTCCACCACCATGCTTCACTGTTGGGAGGAGGTTCTTTTCTTCATATGCAGTGTTGGCTTTTCTCCAAACATGTTGGTTTTGATTGTGACCAAATAATTCTATTTTGGACTCGTCTGTCCAGAGAATGGACTTCCAGATGGCCTCTGGTTTGTCCAAGTGCTCTCTGGCAAAGTTGAAATGGGCAGCTTTGTTCTTTTTTGAGAGCAGAGGATTCCTTCTAGCAACCCTCCCATGAATGTCATGGCTATTCAATTTTCGTCTGATTGTAGACGCATGCACATTTGTCCAAGATGCTACCAGAGAGGTCTGAAACTCTCTAGAGGTGATGTGTGGGTTGGCCTTTACCTGATTTATTATTTTTCTGGTGCTTCTGGGTGATAGTTTTGATGGGTGTCCACTTCTAGGCAGAGTTGCTGTCATGTTGAAGGCCCTCCATTTGTAAATTAATTGTCTTACAGTGGATGGATGGAGCTGGAATCTTTTGGAGATGGTCTTATATCCCTCCCCAGACTGATGGGCTATCACTACCCTCTTCTTCATGTCCTCGCATATCTCCTTTGCTCTCAGCATTGTTGATTTGTATGGGACCACAGTGGTTTGGTTGGTTTCCTCTCTCTTTTAATTAGTGCAGGCCAAACCCTTTCCCAAGGATGTCTCATTTCATTGGTCTGCTTAAATGATTAATTAAGCACCCAAATGTGTTTCACCCGAGTCTGTTACCTGCTTGACTTAACCAATGCAGCTGGGGGTTCACTTACTTTTGCACATACACTAATTCCATGTTTCATGTAGTTTTTGGGCTACTTAAACAAGTCCCACTAAATATGTACATGCAACTGATAAAAATATATCTGACATTTCATACATAAAAACTGGTGATGATAGAATAAGAAAATCATGGTAAAACAACAGAAAAATCTAAACTGCTCAAGGGGTTCACATACTTTCAAGCAGCACTGTATATTGGAAAGTTTAGAGACACACCCCTCCTAGCAGACAGGGAAAAAGGAATCAAATGAGCTTTACAATTTTGTATACTGTCAGCACAGTTAGCAAATAAAGTGAAGTCCACCTAGGTCCCAGCACATACATGTGTAGTGGGGAATGAAAGCAAAGACACCATAGATTATAACATATAGATTGTTGACTATTGCAAACTGTTCTCTTCTGTCACATGTCTTTTCTCTCTCTCTCTGAATGATGTCTTCTCCTTTCTCTTCTGTGTATGTGAATGGTGTGATGTGAGTCTCCCTTGTGTGCACGTGCAGTCTGTCCTCCTCCCAGGTCTCCATGGTGATGGTGGTCACCACCTGGACACTGCTTGGCATCCTCATCACATTTTCGTTTTATAGATCTCATAAATCCATATAATTTTGTTATCCTGTTTTAACAATTCCTTCTCTCATTAAGATGTGTGACTAATTTTCTTTTTTTATCTACATGGTGATGCTGGTCGTGTGGCTCAGGTCCTGGGCTGTTCTGGTGGCATCTGGACACTGCTTGGCATCCTCCTCATCATATTCTTCATATATTGTATTCTTCTTCTTTCAGCTTGTTTCCGTTTTTTCAGGGGTTGCCACAGCAGATTTTATAGTTTGTATTGGTACCCTGTGAGGGCACAGCACCAATGGCGGCCATTGTTAACGTGGGCCTCGACCGATCCGGTATGGTGTTGTCAATCCGCATAATGATTTGGCAAAGTTTTACATCGGATGCCCTTCCTGACACAACCACTAATCCTATGGACGGGGGCACAGGTAAAGCGCTGGATGCCGTCCCAGTATTCATGGACTTGCACCCATGCCTGCCACCAAATAATTATTAAATAAATAAAATATTCTTCATATATTTTAGAAATCCATTATAATTCTGTTATCCTCTTTCAATGTTGTATTCTGTAAATTGTGTAAACACAACATCCATTGCACGTTGTCCATCTTGGGAGAGAGATCCCTCCTCTGTTGCTCTCCTTGAGGTTTCTTCCTATTTTTTTCTCCCTGTTAAATTTTTTTTATTTTTATTAGGGAGTTGTTCTTTATCTGATGCAGGGGGTCTAAGGACAGGATGTTGTGTTGCTGTAAAGCCCCCTGAGGCAAATTTGTAATTTGTGATATTGGACTGTACAACCAAAATTGACTTGACTTGACATCATGACCAAACAGGCTCTGAAATAGGAGCAAGTGGTGGTGGAGGTGGCTATAAGTAAGTCCAAAGCTTCCTTTTGGAAGGTGACGACTAAGCGATGGTAGGACAGTTGGGAGGGAGAAGAAAAGGGGAGGCGTTTATAAACATCAAGAGGAGTGCTGGGCCTGAGACATTAACAGGGCAAGACAAAAGCAAAGACGCAGTATATATAAGATTACGAACTGGTTACTGTGGTTTACACTACACATTATATGCAAACATCCTACAGGAAGCTGTAAACACAAGATACTATATCCCAGGAGATGGAGTCAGTGCAAGGCAGGGAGACTGGGAAGGAGTTTGAGGGAAAAGGGAATTCAGCAATGAACTATCCAACATTACAAGGGGAATTACATGATGCCATTGTAACACTTTTTTTTCTTTCTGAAACAGAGTTTCAGAACTGGACTAATTGAAAGGGTTAAGTTAATTGATAAGGTTAACTGAGAGGGGTTGTTGGTTCCTCCTCATGTCAGATCATTACAAAACACTACGCCGGATCTACCATATGGGCAACCTGGGTATGTGCCACAATTATGAGGATGAGTAGCCTCATAATTGTGGACCTAATTTGATATTTACAACTTGAAACTTTTCATCTGTTTGCTGGTAGGTGCAGGTGAAAGTTTGTCGACAATTCTGTGCATGTCGTTGACATTTATCCATGGTAAATACTGCAGACATCGCGAAATATGCCATTGTCAATAGCACACGCCAACAAACAGGAAACTGGTGGGACCGCTGCATTAGAAACCGGAAGTCAGTGGACAGTCGGTTACTTACTGAAACGACAGGATTTTCTCCATATATCACTGGTAAGAAAGTCATCATGACAAATATGTCAATTTTAATAATCAGTTGTTAATCGTGCAACTTTTAGCCTTCGTTCTTGATTAAGTGGATTCATTTTTTTTCCAAGTTAGCAAGGTGAACTGGTAAACCTTGTGCTAGTTAGCTTACGTTACAACTAGCTTAACGTTACATTTTTCCACTGGTTTTAAGATTTTCGTCCATTCATCAAAGTGTCCAAGAGGCAAGCTACATTAAGTAATTACTTTGGCGTTGCGCCACCTCCAAAGAAATGTCAGACTGAACCTGTACATAAAAAAACCCGGAAAAGTGGCTGCAGGAAGTAGCCTGGCTCCAAACAGATGACGACGGCACAGAGATGCTGTGCAAAATATGCCGTGAAAATCCCAATCTCGCGGATAAAAGCAGCGCCTATTTTAAAGGGACAAAAAAATAATCAGTCATCCAGCTTTTGAAAAGTACGAGAAGAGTAAAGAGCACATGGACATAGTGCAAACTATTACTAACAGCTGCAGCCAGGATCAGAAATCCACTTGCCCTCCTTGACACGTGGCAGGACAAACCGAATGAAGAACAGCGTCAAGCACCATGTAATATTTTTCTGTTGGCCATGAACAAAGCGAAACATGCAGACCTGATGGGTTCATATGAGGAGGATATTGTGCTTTTCAAAAGGCATGGAGTTAATGTCGGGAGTGCATATCATTCACGAGAAGGGGAGGGGGGGGCCGCATCATGCAGATCATTGCATCATGCAGATCATTGCACAATCAGTTTCGAACTGAGTGAAAAACTGAAGGCAGCTGAATTTTGGGGCGTGCTCTTTGATGGATCAGATGACATAACACACGTGGAGCAGGAAATTGTGGACATTGTGCCTGTGTTTAGCTACGGAGAGTTTACCTCAGATTTCCTTGGATTAACAAATTTGGGTGTGAACCGAGTGGCACAGTACATAGTGAACGGACTGGAGCAGCTCTTCCATACTTGTGGTTTAAGGGATCAGTGGAAGACGGAGTTGGTCTCGGTGTGTACAGACGGAGCAGCAATCAACGTTGGAGTTTACAATGGGGTCGTTTCCAAATTGCGTCAGATGGTTAGTGGCGATCGGGGATTCCCTTGTGCATATTCTGTGTACTGCCCACACCCTCAGTCAGCTGATCGCGTGGTACCATACTGTGAGACATTTAATCACTCCATTGTCAAATTGCTGAGCTTTTACTTATAGAGAGGGGAACAGAATAGAACAACTAAAGAAGATATGTGATGAGAATGGCATTTCTTTGTGAAACGAGGAAAGTTTCACAACATCAGGTCTGCATGGAGGCAAGAGACTCTTGAACATATGGAGGCTATTACCTGCCATTCAAATTCAAGTGGCTACAAGTGATGACAGTGACCTAAAACATATCTGCACAGATAGTTTTCAGTGTTTCCTAGCCAACATGCTTGAGACTGGAAACATTTTACAGTTCTCCTCCCTCAGGTTCCAGCAAGATAAATTGACTATTGGTGAACGCAAAGACAAGCTCATTGTAGCTGCTGGACAGCTGACACTATTGCATGACAGTGAAGGCAAGTACAGGAAAGAGACTGTTTCAAATACTGATGCTGACAGGGACAAGGCTGATGTATTGAGAGGTCTAATTCATGAGTTTGAAAGCAGATATGAATCCCTGAAGTCATGTGATCAATTTTTAATTTTTGTTCCTTCAACTTGGCCTCAAGAAGTGCAAGACCTCTACAGTTTTGGCAACACAACACTTACTAACATCCTCCAGAAATATGAGGACAGCTTGTCTGTTGACAGAGACTCCATTGTAAGAGAATGGATGTGTTTAAAGCAAACAGGAAAACATTTGGCAGCCTCCTTCCTCTGTGTGTGATTTGGTCAACACAGTGAAGATAAGTAATCCAGATAGTTACTTCAACATTCATAAAGTCCTCCTGTTGTCCCGTACACTGCCCTTGAGCAGTGCTGCATGTGAGAGGGGATTTTCACATCTTAAAATAATAAAAAAAATCAAGTACAGATCCCACCTGTCAGACCCTCGCCTCTCATCCCTGATGCACATCCACTTGTCTAAGATGACAACGGAGACTTTTGACCCAAATCCAGCTGTTGACTTATGGATGCAAACAGCTAATCGCACTAAACCAGGGAGAAAGAAGTAGGCCTAAATCTTTATCTGCCATGTTTGAAAGAGAGGAAGACAATGAGGAGAGCGGTCAGGAGGGTAGTGATGACAACAGCTTGTAGGATAACCGTGCCGTGTAAAGACTGAGTACCACGCAACATCTCCAGGTGCTCCAAAAAAGTCATGTGCACCCCTGATTATTATATTGGTGAGATGGCTGGGCAAGTGGTGGCTGGTGAGCAAGCAGCAATACACTGTATATAGATTGGCTAACGGTCAAGGTGGGTGGGCACAGAGAACAGGTGGCTTACATTGCACAGATTCAAGATCAGTTTTTCGTAAGCCAAGTCAAGGTTAAAAACAGTGGAATTAATTTTTACCTGACCCACTACCAGTTGGGTTGTATCAGTGAGAAGTATGCGGGGAAAAGTTGCCAAGCAGCAGAAAATGGACGGCGTTAACCAAAAGCCCAGCGATGCTGCCAAAAGAAAGAAAGGGAAAAGGAAGTGAAAGAAGCGGCCACAGTAAAAAAAAAAAAAAAAAAGCTGACAAGTAGTTTTTTTTATTTTTAAAGATAAACAAAGTGAAGAAGAGGGCATTCCGAGGGAGGATGTCGAACTAGCAATCGTAACGATAGCCTGGAAGCGCCTACCATCAGTTAAAGCAATGCACGGCCTCAGCTAGCTAGCAACGAAACGTTAGCCTGGACGTCTTTAGCTCCAGCAGCGACACACTGCCTCTGCTAGGGGTACCACAAGATAGGGAAAACGACGAAAAAACGGAAGAAGAAACGGACAAAGATGGGGATGACCAAACAATGGAAAGTAACGTTACTTCACGCTCATTTGAAGTGGCAGGTCCCATCATTTGTGAAGACCCTGCATTATAGGGATCGGTTACCTGGCTTGTCCAGGGTGTCCCCACCTGCCGCCCAATGACTGCAGGGATAGGCTCCAGCGTCCCTGCGACCCTGAGAGCAGGATAAGCAGTTTGGATAATGGATGGATGGATGGATTACAGAGCAGAAGAACTTCTAAAGGTAAGAACCATTTGATAATGTTGTATTGAGCAGTATTATGTGTTGTGATTGTGTGTTGCTGTATGTTTTGTGGATGCGTTTATTTCATATGCTGTTTGCATAACGGGTATTGCATCACTGTGGTGTGATGCTGCTATATTGTATTGGCGTTCGTTTGTCAAGATCATTATATGTTGGTTTTTGCAGTTCTGTGTGAAGTTTCCTACCTCACTTAGTGAGCCTTATTTTGAAACCTGCATTCAGCTGTGCTGTGTGATAACTTTAGGATGGCATTGTTGTAAGCCTATTCCTAGTCAGTCACATTATTATGTATCAGTAATAACTGGTGTGCTGTCTGCTTGGGTTGTTTTCCATGAACACAAATATTGACATAGTCTAGAGTCATACACTGCCTTGGGGTGATTTAACGTCTTGTGATTTGTGAGTGAAATGGCAGTACTTGGTACTTGGTCTGTTGAACTCTATAGGTATACCTGCTCAGCTGGACTGGTTATTCAGCCTTTGACCAATAGGTGTTCAATTATGGTCTGGTGGATTTGACATGCCAGCTTGACTGGAAGCTCAAAATAATTAAGGTGGGGTTTAATGGCTGGGGCATGGGGTGAGCGTGGTGTGTGCGTGTGTGTGTGTGTGTGTGTGTGTGTGTGTGTGTGTGTGTGGGGAGGGGGTATGAGCTTCAGTGCCCAGGGGCCCCTGGGGGTACTAATCCAGCCTTGACAAGACATTTAAACATTGTTTGTAAACCACCAATAAAAGGAACGAAGACGAAGAAGAAGAATCCGGAAAAAGGGATAAAAACAAAAGAACAAAAAATGGAGCATGTTAGGGTTATATGTATATTCCCACTTACCAAACATGTTTGTGCCTTTGACAGCCATAGTTACCCAATAACCCTTTCTTTCTGCAACAATGCACACATTTTTTATGTGGACCTTTGAGGAAACAAGGATCAGCCCTTAGATGTTGGAATTAATCAAAGAATTGCTGACAACACACACAAAAGCTCCTTCTCAAAGTCTATGGTACCCACAACCTCACCGTCTATCAGTCTATCACTGATGATGGAACAGATGCAGTGCAGTTTGGTCAACATGGGAATAATATCCAATTGGAGTTAATTCATTTATATGTCGTTAAGTGCATTTTATTTTTGTGAAATGCTCAACGTAGCTCTTGATATATGAGTGTGCTTTCCACTCACCACATAGTTTGTTACGATCCCTTGTTTTCCTTTCCATAAACTATTCATGTATCGTCAATATCATTCCACGGATATTGGGTTCAGTACCTGGAAAGCTATCTTATGTAGATAATCATCCTCTAAGAGATTTCTTCTTTTCATTGCTGCTATGATTCATCCTAATGCATTTACTGATTTGGCGTAGTTCCATGCCAAGACCAAATTCCAGTCCTAGTTGAACGTAACACTGCCAACGATGTATAAATCATCCTCTCTAAATATTTATCCAGATAAAGATGGAAATCACTTCATGGTTAGAAAAACAGGCTGGACATCTGTTTGGAAAACTCTGTTCAAATAGCATAAGGTCCCCTTCAAACAAATGTTCACGTCCCCTTGGGTTTGTTAGGGTAAGCCGCTGTTCCCTTTACACTATACCGTTGAACGCTTTAATCCCATCCGCCTGCCTTGTCAATGTTGAAATGTTTCTTCAAACAGATGGTGCTTTTTTTAACCCCAGAGCAAAGCAAAAGAGAAAAGGAAGGTTATGCATTTATTCACCACAAGGGGTTAACAAAATGCTTTCCTCACCTTACTATTTACAAGTCTTGCTATTAACAGTACCATGGGTATGTCCAAATACATAAAAAATGCAACCCTTTTCCTTTACTTTTCACTTTACTTTGACTTTGCTTGAAAACCTGGCAAAGGTCAAGGAGACGTTACAAGGAGAAGCAGAAAGAAACTTCATTCATGAACTTGATGTCAACTGAAATTGATGTTGCTGTTCAACAGGTTTAAAAATAACAGATTCACAGGGCGTCCGGGTAGCATAGTAGTGGGAGGGATCACCGGTTCAAATCCCACTGTTACCTCCAGCTTGGCCGGGCGTCCCTACAGACACAGTTGGCCTTGTCTGTGGGTGGGAAGCCGGATGTGGGTATGTGTCCTGGTCGCTGCACTAGCGCCTGTTCGGGGGGGAGGGGGAACTGAGGGAAATAGCATGAGCCTCCCATGTGCTATGTCCCCCTGGCGACACTCCTCACTGTCAGGTGAAAAGAAGCAGCTGGTGACTCCACATGTATTGGAGGAAGCATGTGGTAGTCTGCAGCCCTCCCTGGATCGGCAGAGCGAGTGGAGCAACGACTGGAATGGCTAGGAAGAGTGGGGTAATTGGCCGGATACATTTGGGGAGAAATTCCAAAAAACACCAAAAAAAAACAAAAAAACAAAAAAAACAATCGCCTGCTGTAGGTTTATCTGTTTTTTCTCATTTATTGAATAAGGAATTGTGTTAGTGTGGATAGATACTGAGATGCTCTAAGGTCATCACTATAACTTCTAGAGCAGAACTATAGATAATGCAATTTACGCTTATCTATGCAGTTTCCCTTCCTTCACAGTACCATCAAGGCTGTTTTTGTGTATACTCATGGAGGAAGAAAGACAGGAGCTTTGAGGATCCTTTTTCTTCACAAAATGGACTGTCTGAACGCTCCTCATCATGGTTGCCATGAAAAAAAAACCCAAAAACATCCGGGTTTAATTTGCGCTGAAGGAAAGTCTCTTAGTCTCTTTCCGTATTTGAACACACCCTATGTTCTTTACTTAACTGGTGCAAACTGTTTATTGTTCTGTTGGCATCTCTTCTACATGGCAGTATGAAGATATTTCTATACTATGAGGGAAACAAGACTAGGTTAAAACCTAGTATCATCTACATTTATTAAACGGCTGTTTTTGCTTGACTATGTTTAAAAAGCGGCTCTTTTGTTTTCTTTTTATTGCAAAAAAACACATACAGGTAGCAAAATATCAGTAGTGCACAACTCCAATGAAAAACTCACAGTGAACAATACAAACTATTAGTGTAAACAAGTCAAATGTTTTATGTAATGAAAAAATGAATAAAAGATAAAAAATAAACAATTATTAAAATTGAAAATAAATATAAAATTATAGTAGTGTTACATTATATGATCTTCAGAGGATTCTTTAAAGACATTGTCATAGTATCTTAACAATTTTGTGCTCTTATTGTCCTTTAATCTAGTTGATTTTAAAAGAGATTCCAGTTCAAGCTGGAAATGTTGTAAATTAGGTTGGGAATTAGAAAATTTCGTTTTTTGAACAAAAAATTTTGTCAATAAAATGACAAATTATATGGTGTGGAGACAGTGGCACTGATGAAAAGACAGGAGGCGGTGCTGGAGGTGGCAGAGTTGAAGATGCTAAGATTTTAATTGGGAGTGACGAAGAAGGACAGGATTAGGAATTGGATGGTTTGGAGACAAAGCAAGAGAGGCAAGCTTGAGATGGCTTGGACATGTATGGAGGAGAGATGCTGGGTATATTGGGAGAAGGATGCTGAATATGGAGCTGCCAGGGAAGAGGAAAAGAGGAAGGCCAAAGAAGAGGTTTATGGATGTGGAGAGGGAGGGCATGCAGGTGGCTGGTGTGACAGAGGAAGATGCAGAGGACAGGAAGAAATGGAAACGGATGATCCACTGTGGTGACCCCTAACGGGAGCAGCCGAAAGTAGTAGTAGTCTTTGAGAGTAAAAGACTGTGATGTTTGCATTTAAGAAAATGTGAGCTCCTACATCTTTCCAAACCTTTTTTTTGTTACTGCTCAATTAAAAAACAAACAAATAGGAGTCTCTTCATCATTTCCACAAAAAGAGCAGCATCCATCAATGTCTGTGAACTTTGCCATAAGAGCATTAGTTTGGTATATTTTGTGCAGAAGCTTGAAACAATTCTCTTTTCCCTTATTTGAAACACAGCATTTATATGGTAACAGCCAAGTGCTCCTCCAGTAAATGTCCTCAACACAAGAATCCCAGTAGAGCTTGCCTCTACGTATCACTTTATCTCTTGTTTGAAAGGGTTTTCTAACATGTTTATTGTTAAAAAAAAATTTGTCAGTGAGTTCAATTTCATCTAACATTAGCAAGGGAAGCACAGTTTTAATCTCCCCACTGCTTAGATGAGTTTTAATTAATTAAGCCAATCCAAGAGGAAGTGCACATATTATGGAATTAAACTCTCTAAACGGAATGGGAAAGTCATGAACCGCCAAAAACTGTTCATAAGATAAAACATTACCAAAATCATCAAAGAGTTTAAAATTAAATTCCTAATGGTGATATCACTGTTGTTCCAAAGAAGTGATTTATGAGGAGAAAAATTGTGGATAAAGACCAATTTCCAGGCTAAGAGGGCTTCTTGATGGAATTTGGATAAACGGACAGGTAACCTATTTGATAGATAATTGCATCTTAGAAGGAAAGAAAGGCCCCCGACTTTATTAAAAAATGGAGTTTGGGATGAAATACTAAATCAATATGGGATTTGGGAGACATCTTTTCAGCCAATTAATTTTAAAGGGATTTACAATGTCGTGTCTGTGAATGTTCCATTCATCCAGGTCATGGTTATCCAAAAGGAGTTGAATCAATTGCAACTGGACTTGGTATATATCCGTGAAGACGTTTCGCCTCTCATCCAAGAGGCTTCCTCAGTTCGTGCCTTTCTGACTAGACCAAGCTAGTCTGACTGGCTGGTGATGAGACTCAGTATTTATCCTTTAGGAGTCGTTGTCAGAGCTATTGATATGCGTGCCTCTTCGTGATCAGATGTTTACCAACGCCCGTCGCTAACAGGAATTCAATGACATTTACAATGTCATTGAATTCCAGAATGTTAAGATCCCCCCCCCTCTACAACTGTCAAGTCAAGTCAATTTTATTTGTATAGTGCAATATCAAAAAATTACAAATTTGCCTCAAGGGGCTTTACAGCAACACAACATCCTGTCTGTAGACCCTCACATCAGATAAGGAACAACTCCCTAAAAAAAAAAACCTTTTAACAGGGAGGAAAAAATATGAAGAAACATCAGGGAGAGCAACAGAGGAGGAATCTCTCTCCCAAGATGGACAATGTGCAATGGATGTTGTGTTTACACAATTTACAGAATACAAAATTGAAAGAGGATAACAGAATTATAATGGAATTATAAAATATATGAAGAATATGATGAGGAGGATGACAAGCAGTGTCCAGACACCACTGGAACAGCCTAGGACTCAAGCCACGTGACCACCATCACCATGTTAAAAAAAAAAAAGTCACACATCTTAATGAGAGAAGGATATAACATTAAAACAGGATAACAAAATTATATGGATCAAAGTACCGATTTTTTTAAGTCTATGTGAAGATGTGTAGACTAAGCAGGACAGACCTTCTGCCTTGGAGAGGAGCACCTGCCCAATAGAGAGATCCCTCTGAAGCCATAGATTAAAAAATAGTTTTGACCTTTTGATTCTACTAACAAAAATTTGGTGTTGCTTAACCACTAGGTGTTTGGTAACATGTATCCCAAGATACTTGACAGATTCCTTAACGGAAATACCTCCCCTTTACAGAATCACAACATTCATATAAGGACAAAATTTCACACTTCGATAGATTTAGCTTTAGACCTGAGGCATTTGAAAATTGATTAAGTTAATGGCATGTGGCAATTGACTTTTGTCTTTTAAAATAAGGTTTTGTCACCTGCCAACTGAGAAATCCTGATTTCTGTATCAAAAATAGAGGTTCCTTGTAAATGTCTGTCACTGGTGATATTCAAAGATAATAATTCTGTAACTAAACTAAATCTAAAAAGCAAAATATGACAACCTTGGCGTACCCCTCTGTTAACTGGAAACCTTTTAGAAGTATCAAAATTTAGTAAAACAGAGCTATTTATATTTCTGTATAACATATCAATTATGCACACAAATTTATCTCCAAAGCCAAATAGTTGCAGCTTGAAGAAGAAAGTTTTATTCAGTTGTGTCAAATGCCTTGTGATAGTCTAAAAACAAATTGAGAGCCTCAGAGTGTACTTCATCTGCATAGTCCAACAGGACAAACACCAGTCTAATATTGCTGCTTATATGTTGGTTTTTCATAAAGCCAGTCTGAGTTTCTGTTATTATATGATCCAATCATTTTCTTTATCTATAAGCATAGACTGAGGCCTATAGATAAAAGGGTAATTGGGCGTCAATTTTCTATTGATAGAGGAGCTTTTCCGGGCTTAGTAATGGGTGATATAATGCCTTGTTTCATTGTAGGGACCATGTCTCCCTGGCTTATACACCCTTATGTATGTTAAATAGTGTTCCACTAATGATTTCTCAAAAATGAGTGTGGAGTTCAGCAGACAGACCACCAATTCCTGGGGATTCACCTTTCATCACTGAGAACAGTGCAATTTTAAGTTCATCAATAGATAGGTCAGCCTCACATATCAATTTAAAGTAATCGTCCATTATAAGGATTTTACTTTGAATTTGTTTAAGGAACTCTTCACCAGCTACAGCATTGAAATTGGAATTTTTTTCAGGTCTTTCCACAAGACACTCAATATTTGGAGCACGTGAGGATTTCCTCCTGTAATTTATTTTTTCCAGCGCAAAAAAAAGAAAGAAAAGAAAAGCTGTATTCTTTCCCCCTCTTCTATCCATTTAGCATGGGATCTTATAAAAGCAACATTAACCAATTCAAAATAAGCTTGATTTAGTTGAAATTTAATATTATCCAAGTCCAGTTCCTCTTCCATGGAGAAGTTTTCTTTAGTCGGTAATACGTTTTCCCAAAAGTTCAGATTCTTTGTGGTATTTTACTTTTTTCAGTTTTTTACTTCTTCCAACAGAAGTATATCTAACCTTATACTTAAAAAAAATTCCCATCTGTTTTTATCTTCATTACTAGGGTGATTGTTGAAGATTTCAATCGCTAAGTCTTTATACCCTCATTAGATTTATTATCAATCAGAAGGGAGTTATTTAGTTTCCAGTAACCTCGCAATTTAGAGGGTTCCCTTGCACAACCTACTTTTAAAAGAATTTGTTTATGGTCAGTTTGCGGAGCACTTAAATGGATCCCCTCATTAGCATACTGGAGGGCCAATGTAGAAACCAAACATAGATCATTCCTAGATTTCAATGTTAAACTTCTGTTAGACTAAGTGAAATCTTGTTTGTTTGGGTTACAAAATCACCACGAGTCCATCAGAGAAAGATCTGAACAGAATGAAAAAATAAGGCTTATTCCTTGTGTACCCTGTGCTGGTTTGGGGGTGGGGGGGGGGTCTGTCCAACATATCGTCAGGAGACTCGTTAAAGTCACCACAGCATGTTGTATACGGACTTTGTGATTTTGCCTGAAGTTCCTTTCATCTGCAAGCTATCTGACCATGTCAGGCTCTGTTAAACATCTGGAACCATACAAATTGCAAATAATAAACATACTATTATCCTGCTTTTTCATGAGAAAGATCAATCTGCCATCATTTGACATTACATCTTCTAAACATCCCCTTTGCATTTATGTAGAAGGATTGAGATTCCTACTGAAGGATTTGTACCATGGCTAAAATAAATCCTTTTACCCCATTGTGTCCTCCAGAATTTAGAATTCGCTTCACTGGAATGTGTTTCTTGAAGTAGAATTAGATCTGCCTTACTCCTCTTACAGAACAGAAATACAGCTTCCTTTGGTTGAATCGCGAATGACTCTGACATTTAAGGACATGATATTGAAAGAACTAAACACAAAATCCATAACACTGAATACTGAAAATGAACATGTGTACAACAGTACTAACTTACCACACAAAGGATGAGATTTGCTGAAAGTAATTCTCTTAGAACGAGGTAGTCATGAACAACTTTCATAAGCCAAAGGAACACTTAGAGGTTAAACAAAGACTTGAGCCAAAATTTGAAATGATAATAAATGTTGAAGTCCTTTGCCAAGACAGTTGAAGAGAAAAGTTGGCTACGGGACCATAGGTTGCCTTAAAGTTAGAAAATAAATAATGGTGAGTAAATGGCTAAACTTAAATTTAGAGGTGGTATTGCTCTTCAACATATAAAATTAAACTATTCAAAATAAAATGAGGTGTGGAAAATCTTGAGTGGAATAGCTATAAAAGGTCCATAAGAAAAAAGTTCCATTTAACATTCCTGAGCAAAAATCTTAAAAAGTATATATTGTTCTGCCTGCGCAGTGTTTATTTTGATGTAATACCACTTTCAACCACTTGGTGGCTGCATGCTATTGTTTTGATGTGATTTAGCGCCACCTGCACAAGAACAAGAATGAAACAGGAAGTGCAGTTACGGTAGTTCCGTTATTAAACGATCTCAGTCTGATACGCTGAAAGAAAGTAGAAAAAGTTGTTGTATGTCTCAATCTTCGCTCATCATTCTGTTTAATGCCATCAGAAAGCAATGACTGTAAGTCTAAATAATAGTGTACATCTTTGGTAACGTTTGTAGGTGTATATTGTGTAGTTTGAATATTTTATAGGGTAGTTTTGTTAGCTTAGGAAAAACGGGATCTATAAGCTAAGCTGTATTGTGTGCTAGCTATTCATTTGGATGTGTTAGCTACATTATTGAGTTGCATCGTGTTAGCAATACTGGATATTACTATGATAGTTTTGCGTTAGCTACAGATATTAGGTAAATAGCTATATGTTAGCTGCAGAAATAGATGTTTTAGCTAGTTAGCCATAGAGATTTTATACAGTCTTAGTGTAATTCAGGTTACTTTTGATAGATAACGGTATATCTATATGCAGATAGTTTACACCTATGTATATTTTTATATTTAGCGTAGGTGCTCAAAATTGTATTTTATTTTCTTCTCTACAGTTTCACTCGTCGTCGTCGTCGTCGTTTCACTATAGTTAATGGCAAGACGTCATTAAATTCCCCTGACTTCGAGTTTGGCTTGCTGTTCATCTTTGTTCCAACACTTCTGGGAAGTTTACAACATTGAGGGAGCAGTACAGTGAAAAGTCAAACCTCAGATGGCGAAACAGCCAAGCATAGAAGATTCCACTACGCATGCTGCAATGGAAAACCCAGAAGATGAAGAAGAATCCTTGCTGGAAGAAACAACACCACAGGAGATCAGGTCCAGTGTCTCTAAAACATCTTCCAAGTCATCAGTTAGTAGTGCAGCTGCCAGAGTGAGAGCCTAAGCCTAGGCTGCATGTGCTAGAGCATCCTTTGCAAAACAGGAGCTACAGATTAAGAAAGAAAAGGCAAGATTGGACTTGGAAAGGGCCATGCTAGAAGCTACTTTAGAAGCTTTAGAGAGTGAAAAACAAGCTGCTGCAGCTGTCACCGAGGCTGAAGCTTTAGAAGCTGCAGATGACAAGAGTAATACGACCAGCAGCCGCGGCGTATCACCAAATACGGTTAGAGAGAGAACAAGAGAATATGTGCAGTATCAGTCTCTGTTCTACGCTGACCACGCTGTCTCCTCACATAGTGCTCCACCCCACACAGCACAGGGAGCACCTCCACCCAGACTGGCCTCTGAAGGACACTATCCCCAACAAAACAACACTGCTCTTCTCTCCACGTCCCATGGGCAGACACATGGAGACAGTCCAGTAGCCACACAACGCCCTATCCCCATGCCTAGGGCCAAACAATCGTCCATGTCACCTGATGCGAGGAACTTCTCACCAGCCAGGTACACGGCTACCCCTGCCCCTGACCGTTCTACAGAGTCTAACACGCAACGTGCTTATGTAGCCCAGCCCCCAAACATGATGGATTTTGCCAAATACATGGCTCGTAGAGAGCTGGTCAGTACAGGGCTTACTAAGTTTGACGACCAGCCGGAAAACTTCCGAGCATGGGCATCCTCGTTCCTCACTGCCACTCAAGGCCTAGACCTATCTGCCACCGAACAGCTAGACCTATTAGTGAAATGGCTTGGCAAAGAATCATCTGAGCACGCTAAAAGGATTCGAGCCGTCCATGTCTCCAACCCTCCCGCTGCTCTTCACTTGATTTGGGTGAGACTAGAAGAGTGTTATGCCACCCCAGAGGTAATTGAGAGTGCTCTGTTCAGATGCCTAGACAGTTTCCCTTCTCTGTCACCCAAAGAAAACACTAAGCTCAGAGAACTCGGAGACCTCCTCACCGAGCTGCAGTCAGCTAAAGAGGACGGTTACCTCCCTGGACTTACCTACCTCGACACTCCTCGGGGAATAAATCCCATCGTTGAAAAGTTGCCTACTTACCTTCAAGAGAGATGGATGACCGCTGGCTCACGATACAAAGAGGAGCATAGAGTGACTTTTCCCCCATTCTCGTTCTTCACTCAG
Organism: Lampris incognitus; assembly: GCF_029633865.1. Taxonomy (NCBI): domain Eukaryota; kingdom Metazoa; phylum Chordata; class Actinopteri; order Lampriformes; family Lampridae; genus Lampris; species Lampris incognitus. Next base: position 17,772,941 of record NC_079221.1, read on the forward strand.
TTTGTCTGCACTGAGGCTAGGAAGAGGAACGATCCAAGTTTTGTCCTACCAAGCAAGACCTGCAAGATCTACCGAAATGAAAGGCCCTTCTCAAAGTATGAGGGAGGAAAGACCCGAGTGACCGTAAACAAGACAGATGTGTCTGACACAAAAGAGACAGAGAAGTCAGAGGGTGACCCTGCTAAGCACCGTCCTATCCATAACAAGCCCCACCCTCTCACAAAATGTAGAGCCTTCAAAACAAAGACAATGGCAGAACGAAAGGCATTTCTAAAGGACCACAGAAGATGTTACAAGTGCTGTTCCCCTTCTCACATGGCCAAGGACTGCCAAGTGGAGCTGAAGTGTAACAAGTGTGAGAGTGAACGGTACTGCACAGCCTTACATCCAGACACTCATTCATCCTCCACGCCCGCCAATCCTACCACAGAAACTGCATCAGAAGATCAACGCACTGCTCCTCCTCCACATCACAGCGATGTCTCTGCTGAGGTGACTTCAGCATGTACACAGGTATGTGGCCCTGGACTCCCAGCTCGATCCTGCTCCAAGATCTGCCTCGTGAGGGTGTATCCATGGGGGCAACGGGAATGCTCTGTCAAGATGTATGTGGTCCTTGATGACCAGAGCAACCGTTTGCTGGCCAGGTCGGAGTTCTTCAAACTGTTCGAGATTCAGAGCAGCCTGTCGCCGTACCTGATGAGGACCTGTGCTGGCATCATGGAGATGACTGGAAGAAAAGCAGTTGGCTTCCAGATAGAAGCACTGGAAACTGGTGAGTGCTTTGACCTCCCTCCTCTCATTGAGTGCAATGAGATCATGTCTAACAGAGCAGAGATCCCTACAAGAGAAGTTGCCCTTTCACACACTCACCTGAAGACCGTGGCTCCGCACCTCCCAAAGCTCGACCCAGATGCTGAAATCTTACTTCTACTGGGGAGAGACATTATCAGAGTGCACAAAGTGAGAAAGCAGATTAATGGACCGCACAATGCACCCTTCGCACAGTGCTTAGACCTAGGGTGGGTGATCGTGGGGGAAGTTTGCATCAACAATGCCCACAACCCGAATGTGAGCGTGTACAAGACTAATGTCCTGGAGAACGGGCGCCCATCCCTTCTCACTCCTTGCCCGAAACGTGTCTGCCGGAAAGAGAGAGCAAGCTACGGCGGGGAGTCCGGGCATAGTGTAGCCACTCACATGTCCAAACACGTCTCTTCTGACATGCCAGCTGAAGAAAAGCTGGGACTTACTGTGTTTCAGAGAAATGAAAGCGACAAGTGTGCCATGTCCCTTGAGGATGAAGTGTTCCTCGAAATCATGCAGCGAGAGGTTCACCAAGACGAACAGAACAGCTGGGTTGCTCCCCTTCCATTTCGGACACCCAGACCACCTCTTCCTAACAATCGAGAGCAAGCCCTCTCTCACCTCACGTCCTTACGACGCACCCTGGACAAGAGGCCAGAAATGAAGGAACAGTTTGTTGCCTTTATGGAAAAGGTCTTCAAGAACAAACACGCCGAGGAAGCACCCCCACTCCAAGAGAAGGAGGAGTGCTGGTATCTGCCTATCTTCGGGGTCTACCACCCGCACAAACCAGGCCAGATACGTGTGGTGTTTGACTCGAGTGCACAGTACTCTGGCATATCTCTGAACAATGTCCTGCTCTCTAGACCCGACCTGAACAATTCTCTTCTGGGAGTGCTGATCCGATCCCGGAAAGAACTGGTCGCAGTAGCAGCCGATATACAGCAGATGTTCTACTGCTTCCTAGTCAAAGAGGATCACAGGAACTTTCTAAGGTTTCTCTGGCACAAGACCATGATCTGACCAAAGAGATAGCAGAGTATCGCATGCGAGTGCATGTGTTCGGGAATAGCCCTTCCCCAGCCGTTGCAATCTCAGCCTTCGACAAGCCGCCAAAGAGGGCGAAGAACAGTATGGGTCCGACACACGCCGCTTCGTCGAGCGCCACTTTTATGTGGATGATGGACTCACCTCCCTCCCCTCTGAATCCGAGCCCATCGACTTACTCAAACGCACCCAAGCGTCCCTCGCCAAGTCGAATCTGAAGCTACATAAAATTGCTTCAAACAGCGTCAAAGTGATGCAAGCCTTCCCACCTGAGGACCTGGCCAAAGACTTAAAGGACCTTGGTCTGAAAGATGAAGAGCTCCCCACACAAAGGAGCCTTGGTTTGTGTTGGGATATCAACTCCGATACATTCACTTTCAAGGTCGCAGTGAGTGACAAGCCCTTCACTCGTCGTGGCGTGCTCTCAACTGTTAACAGCCTCTTTGATCCCCTTGGTTTTGCAGCACAAGTGACAATTCAAGGAAGAGCGCTGCTGAGAGAACTGTCCACCGACGCAGAAGAATGGGACACCGAACATCCTGAAGACAAGAGAGGAAGCTGGGAAACATGGAAAGGATCACTTCTAGATCTTAGCAGTCTCCATGTTCCACGAGCCTACACTCCACAGTCGTTCTCCAAGGCTACATACACAGAGTTGTGCCTTTTCTCAGATGCTTCAAACTGGGCCATAGGAGCAGTGACTTACCTCAGAACTGTCTTTGAAGATGGAGAGTGCCACGTTGGCTTCATCCTCAGAAAAGCCAAGCTGTCTCCTCGTCCCGAGCCCACGATCCCTCTCCTTGAACTGTGTGCAGCTGTGCTTGCGGTTGAAATGGCCGAACTGATTCTCGATGAGCTAGACCACAAGCTAGATTCTGTCAAGTTCTATTGCGACAGCAAAGTTGTCCTTGGATATATATTCAACGAGTCCAAGCGCTTCTACGTATATGTGCATAATTGGGTTCAACGTATACACCAGACAACCTCTCCACAACAGTGGCATTATGTGCCTACAGACCAGAACCCAGCTGACTTAGCGACCAGGTCCATCCCTGCCTCCAAGCTCGCCAGCACCATGTGGTTCAGCGGACCTGACTTCCTTCACAAGCCTCCTCGTCCTGTGGAACAGCAGTCATTCGAGCTTGTGGAACTTGAACTGGACGTGGATGTACGACCACAAGTCACCACCCTCGCCACTCACACGAAAGAAGGCCAACTTACCTCAGAATGGTTCCAACGTTTCTCCACCTGGGAGTCCCTTCTGGATGCTGTTGCCTACCTGATCCACCAAGCTCGTTCATTCAAGTCGAGCCCTACAAACTCACCTCAAACATGCAAAGGCTGGCATCTATGCCATACACCTCGCACTCCTGAAGAGCTGGCTGCTGCCAAGAAGATTATCTTCAGTGCTGTGCAGAGAGATGCGTATCCAGAGGAGTACACCAACCCGCAAGGGACTGCAAAGACATTTCTCAGACCTATATCTGAGGTCATCCTCCTCCTTCCAAAAGAGGATTGCTAAGAGACTTTGGTAAGAGACTTTAAGGTAGTGGCATTTAATAATGCCAGGTGGGGAGTGTTCTGCCTGCGGTGTTTATTTTGATGTAATACCACTTTCAACCACTGGGTGGCTGCATGCTATTGTTTTGATGTGGTTTAGCGCCACCTGCACAAGAAGAAGAATGAAACAGGAAGTGCAGTTACAGTAGTTCCGTTGTTAAACGATCTCAGTCTGATACGCTGAAAGAAAGTAGAAAAAGTTGTTGTATGTCTCAATCTTCGCTCATCATTCTGTTTAATGCCATCAGAAAGTAATGACTGTAAGTCTAAATAATAGTGTACATCTTTGGTAATGTTTGTAGGTGTATATTGTGTAGTTTGAATATTTTATAGGGTAGTTTTGTTAGCTTAGGAAAAACGGGATCTATAAGCTAAGCTGTATTGTGTGCTAGCTGTTCATTTGGATGTGTTAGCTACATTATTGAGTTGCATTGTGTTAGCAATACTGGATATTACTATGATAGTTTTGCGTTAGCTACAGATATTAGGTAAATAGCTATATGTTAGCTGCAGAAATAGATGTTTTAGCTAGTTAGCCATAGAGATTTTATACAGTCTTACTGTAATTCAGGTTACTTTTGATAGATAACGGTATATCTATATGCAGATAGTTTACACCTATGTATATTTTTGTATTTAGCGTAGGTGCTCAAAATTGTATTTTATTTTCTTCTCCACAGTTTCACTCATCGTCGTCATCGTTTCACTATAGTTAATGACAAGACGTCATTAAATTCCCCTGACTTCGAGTTTGGCTTGCTGTTCATCTTTGTTCCAACACTTCTGGGAAGTTTACAACATTGAGGGAGCAGTACATATATGTATGCTCTTAACTTCGCGTCAGCACTAATATGTCTACTTTTACAAACAGAAATAATAATCAGCTTATCACTAAAAAACAAAATAAAACAAAAGAATACCACAAGTTGGACTCGTTCCACAGGTACAATTATGACATATCTGAACAGTCCATCTGTTTCCCATTAATTTAGACAAAGGATCTGTGGAAGGATGCTATTTTCCCTTCATCCCTTGCCTTCTTCACCAAGGGCCACAGTTTCACTCTCGCGGCTTTGTCCTGCGGCATCAGGACTTCTATACAATGTCACGGAGCTGTCGCATTGCAAACAAGGCAGTGGTTGATATAATAGAGCCATCTTGTCATCAATGTCAATACCTTCTTTCAGGCTGTCGCATAGTATATTAGGAGCCATCTTCCCGAGGATATCAGTCACCACCCGATGTCAGTCACCACTAGATTCCTTTTGTTGGTTGACATCCAGTGAGAGTTGCTGGACAGTTAATGACAACTTCTTGATTTGCTTCGAAGTAGATTCAGTTGTCTTCTCAATCGATGAGATTTTTCAAAAAGTAACATCTTGTTTTTCAGAGAGTGCATGAATGGCCTTTAAGCTATCACCAGAAATGTCTTTGCTGGCCTGTTAAGTCTTTTTTTTCCTCACTTAAGTTTTTATTAAGTTTTCAAAAAGATATAAACAGAACAGTACAACCTGTTTAGTCCCGTTTAGTCTTTTTGGATGGTGACCTCAACGGCGTTTCAGGGAATTGAATGGCCAAAGGTTCTGTCATAAAATCAGGAGTGGTTACATACTAGTCGCCATCATCAATTAGTGGAGCTTTACTGTGAACTTGAATTTCAGGCATAGCTATAGCGCTATCAGTCAGAGTTAGCCATTTCTATTTCAGTCTCTGCGTGGACCTCCATCGTTTTCTTGGGTGGAATCCTTTTACATTTCCTTTTTCCCATCAACGTCATGCGCTCAACAACGTCAAATAAAAGTTAAACCTCCTGCATCCTCTATTTACCAGTGCATTTAGATTGAATTAGTTGTTCATTCATAAAACCTCTGCAGTTACCTGATGGAGTGTAAAAATCTCCTACAACACAACCATCTTGGCCTTGCAACCAAAATCAGCTGTTTTGATATCAGTTCTGTGAACAGCTGATGATGTAATAGAGAACTGTTTGCACTGATTAATTTTGAAAGAGCAACAGCCAATGGGGAAACTCCCACTTGGCTGTTCAACCAATGGTGAAACTCCATCGCTGACTCAGGCACTCAGTTACTCACGGACAAGCGCATGTTTAGGGCTGGCCTCACTATTGTGGTCCAGCCAAAAGGAAGGTGCTAAAGTGAAAGAATTGTTTGTTGGGGAATTTGGCGCCGGGTTGGGGAGGAACCTCACTGAGTAAAGCCAAGGTGCATTATTTACAGAGTGTTTTAGTCAGGTACATCTTGCCTGAGTGTAATATGTGAGAAATCACATTATTTCAGTAGTCTTTAGGACAGGGATGTGCTCAGTTTAGCATCTTAAAAAAGCTCGTGTAATTTCAAAATAAAGGTCATTTTTTGATTTTCCTTAATCTGCTTAGGTCAATAACTACAGTTGGCTCTTTTGGTCTTCACATGGATTGAATCCAACAAGAATCTCTCTTCAGCACAAACACATATCACATTTCATCTTGACCCAATCCCCAACCTCTTGGATCCTCCAGGTTGTAATGCTCCCTTACCAAGATGGTGTTAGTCCATCACTATTCTATTTCCATTTATAGGGTTGAATACAAAATCAAGGGGGTGCTGTGCATGTCAAGATGTTTTTGATGCTCTCATAAGGGATAAACAGGGTAAATAATTTATGATTTCATCTTGAATTCAGTGGAAATGATTTGTGTATGGCCAGCATGTGTAAGTAAAATAGGTTTAATGTGTTTAACTTTCCCTTGAATTGCTATTTTTTCCACATATGTTTAGCTATACACCAAATATATTTACATGTGCATAAACACACACACACACACAAACACACACACACACACACACCCAGCGGGTAATTCAAAGTACTCACACTTAAGCAGGGTATCAGCTTTCAGCCAAATCCTCATTAACTAGGTCTTGTTTGGGGGTATTTGGTAGATTTTGCTTAAATAGCAACAGAAAGCCCTTTTCTGCACTGTTTGATGTTGTATATGTGAAGTTTAAACTGTGTTGGCTGGCAGAAATTACCCTCAATCTGTGTGAAATGCTCATGCTGCTGAATAGTTGTATGTGTGGATTTTAGAAAATCCAGTTTTATAAGTATTTCAGCTGTATTTGGCAGTATAACAGCAGATAGTTAACAGGATATGTGAAGGACAGGGGACACCAAAAATCATGGACAGGGATCAAACACGTATTGTCGCTAGTGTGTGATATGTGGTTCATCCAAGTGAGCCACCAAGACTGGTGTGTATCCACTTCACCTTGTTAAATGTCGGCTATGGTAATTGTGACAGCTCATTTCGCTCTGCAGAGCGGGCGACGGAGAGATTGACTGCTTTAAGTATAGGTTCTTCCTCAAAGCTGTGCAGATGATGTGTTTTCTTACAATAGTAAGTAATCTTTATCACCTGACTTCCACGGTATATGAATACTCAAGCATTTTCTGGATCTTAACATGGAGAGTGAAATGAAAATGACAGCCGATGTCCTGCAGCCACCCATCCCCCTCTCAGTAGCCTCTCTCATGCGCGCACACACACACACACACACACACACACACACACACACACACACACACACACACACTACTTGTTCTGTGTTGTTCTGTGTTGTTCTGAGACCTGACGGAAAACTGGCCATGCATTTGCTGATCAAATTTGATAGTGACCTGAAAAATGTACACAACAAACACACACATGTACACACACACACACACACACACACACACACACACACACACACACACACACACACACACACACACACACACACACACACACACAAATCTACAAACTACTTGTGGGCTGCGATAATTCAATTTGCTTAAACAGAAATGGGACTGGAAATGGGATATGTCCAATATTCTAAAAATACATTAGACGTGTGCTCAAATTATCAAAGCATTTTAATATTTCCCCTGGGGCTGCTCTCACAAAGCCTTCTAAAAATAAGAGTTGCTTCTTACCGGCTGATTTAGGAGCAAACTCTAAGAATGACAGCTGTTCCACCTTTTCCACTTTAAGTTCTATGGAGACTAATGAAAAGTGTTTTTGCTGATGAGATGCTCACAGGAATATTACGTGTTCACAGTGACGTTAGGCCACCGGTTCGAAGAGTACAGATCAGTCAGTGAGACGGAGACAATCATGCATGTATAAGCCTCGGTCACTAAACCCCATTGCTGTTCAGTAAGTCGTTGTCCATCTGGTGCATAAATACACAACAGAAACATGACATTGGCGACGAGTTGTAAAAGGAAGGACACACAAAGAATCAACGTGGAGACCGCCGTTTTCCGGACGAGAAAAGATAGGAGAAAGACGGAAAAGACAGACAAGTGGATGATGATCTATTCAACTGTGTTATAAATGATACATTTGTGGTTGATAATGTTGACTCTACTGAGAACAAGGTAATTGGGATGGAGGCAGTACACCATGCTGGCATGAAGTTAGATGACAATAAGGCATGTGGTATGGATTATGTCACTGCTGAACACTGAAACGTGCCAGTCAAAATGACGGCACGGTGGCACAGTGGTTAGTGCTGTCGCCTCACAGCAAGAAGGTCCTGGATTTGAACCCTGGGTTGTCCAACCTTTTGGGGAGGGGGGGATCATGGGGGTCATCCCAGGTTGTCCTGTGTGTGGAGTTTGCATGTTCTCCCCATGTTTTCTCCGGGTGCTCCAGTTTCCTCCCACATTCCAAAGACATGTAGGTCAAGTGAATCAGCCACACTAAATTGTCTCTAGGTGTGTGTGTGTGGGTGTGCCCTGTGTGATGGCCTGGCGGCCTGTCCAGGGTGTCTCCCTGCCTGCCGCCCAATGACTGCTGGGATAGGCTCCAGCGTCCTGCGACCCTGAGAGCAGGATAAGCGGTTTGGATAATGGATGGATGGATGGATGTTAGGGTTAGTACTCCTGTCTGTGCCCTTGACAGAGGCATGGCAAGAGAAACTGGAGTTGGTCCTCGGGTGTTGCACGGCAGCTGCCCACTGCTACTAGCTATACAGCTACAATGGGTTAAATGCAGAGAAGAATTTACCTACAGGGATCAATAGAGTATATATATTAAAAAAAAATTTTTTTTTAAATCAGAAGCTTGTTCTCCTTCTTGCTGTATGTCTTACTGGATTTTTCATTCATAGTATGTTACCATTTTCCATACTATCAGTGTTACTTGTGCCGGTTATCAAGAGGGAGCTTGGAGTAGAGCTGCTGCTCCTTTGTGTCAAAAGGAGCCAGTTGAAGTGGTTCGGGCATCTGATTAGGATGTCTCCTGGGCGCCTTCCTTTGGAGGTTTTCCGAGCATGTCCAACTGGGGGGAGACCCCGGGGTAGACCCAGAAGTCACTGGAGGGATTGCATGCCCAATCTGGCCTGGGAACATCTTGGGATCCCCCATGAGGAGCTGTAGGGCGTTGCTGGGGAGAGGGACATCTGGAGTGCCCTATTTAGCTTGCTGCCATCGCAGCCCAACCCTGGAGAAGCGGCTGATGATGAGATGAGATGAGATGAGGTGAGATGAGATGAAATGCTACGTCCACAACTCAGCCCTGCTAAAACCAAGACCTTACCCCTTCTGCTCCAATGTTCCATTGCCTGTCAGTGGCGCTTTCAAGTGCAGTGTAGAGAAAGAGAAAAAGACAATATGCACATTCTTTGTGATTAAAGGTGACAGATTCCATGTTCTTGGCTACAAAGTATCTAAAGCACTGGGAATGATTATAGTCTCAGCAGTATCATTCACACAGCAGTGTTGCACAGTCGCAGAAGAGCCGGTGGGAAGTTATCCTGAACTGTTTCAAGGGATTGGAAAACTGAAAGACTTTCAGGTAAAACGTCACATAAATCCTGACATCAAACCCACATGCCAACCACATCGACGTGTGCCGTTCCACATTCGCCAGAAGGTCGAGGATAAACTTCGTAAACTGGAGACAGTTGACATCATTCAGGGCACTGGCCCAACACCATGGGTTTCACCTGTTGTTGCACCCCTAAGCCTAAATACCCTGAAAAAGTAAGAATTTGTGTGGACAAGCACCAAGCTAACACGGCCATAGAGAGGAAATGCCATGTCACTCCCACCATGGACGACATGATACAGGATTTAAATGGAGCAACTGTGTTTTCCAAACTAGATCTGCGAGCTGGATACCACCAGGTAGAACATCATCCAGACAGCACATATATAACTTCATTCACCACTCACCTTTGATTGAGGTACTACAAAAAGAATAAATTTTTGCATATCTTCCACTGCTAAGGTATTTCAAAATGTCATATGCCGAACACGGCAAGATCTCTCTGGTTTAAACCTCAGCGATGACATCATTGTCTACGGTGCCTCCCAGACTGAAAATGACAACAACAACAACAACAACCTCTGAGCACTGTTCCAGAGACTCAGAAAGCAGTCTCACACTCAGTCATGAAAAATGTGTTTAACAAATCCAGGCTGGAGTTCTTCAGTTTCATATTATCTGCACAAGGTTTCAGCTGATCCCAAGAAAGTCACTGCAGGTTCAGCATGCTACATGCCCCCAGAATCCAGGTGAAATCAAAAGTCTGTTGGTTATGGCCAGTTATTGTTCCAGGTTTATCAACAACTTCTCTTCCATTTAAGAACCGCTGCGTAAGCTCACCAGAAAAGACACACCCTGGGTATGGGGACCAGAACAGCAAGCTGCATTACAGACACTGAAAGAGAGTCTAACCAGTGACACTACGATGTCATACTTCTACCCAGGTAGAGAGACAGAACTTATCGTGGATGCTAGCCCTGTTGGACTGGGTGCAGTCCTGTTCCAAAACAATGAAAAAGGGGTGAAGCACATAATAGCATATGCTAGTCGATCTCTCAACGATGTGGAGAGGAGATACTCCCAGACATAAAAGGAAGCACTGGCTATTGTGTGGAGCTGCAAGCATTTCCACCTGTACATATATAGTCACTTTTTCACTCTAGTGACCGATCACAAAGCACTGGAAATCGTATGGAACAATCCCAGGTCAAAACCACCCACCAGAATTGAGAAAGATGGTGACTGGGGCTTCAGCCCTATGACTGCAAGGTGGAGTACAGAAGCAGAGCCAACAACCCACTGCATGTCTCATCACCCCATCCCGTCCCAGACAGGTGACAGCACACATGCAACAAAGTACCAGAGGCATATGTGAACTTCATCATGAGTCATGCAACACCTAAAGCAATGACACTCACTGAGATCAAGGCAAAGACACTAAAATGGCAACCCCTTCAAGAGGCAAGTATTCATGTCAGACCCAATGCATGGTACAAAACTGACAAATCATGATATTCTGGCATATTAAAGAAGTGCAGACAAGTTAGCAGTGAACTAACAACATCACATGCATTAAAGACTGTATTGTGGGGCACTAGAATAGTATTTCCCACTGTCCTACAAGATAAAGTGTTATAGTTAGCCCATGATAGACACCAAGGCATTGTCAAAACTAAAGCACTACTCAGAACCAAGGTTTGGTTTCCAGACATTGATAGCAAAACAGAAATAGCAATGCACAGTTGTCTCACATGTCAGGCCAACACACCAGTTGCACATACTGACCCACTAAAAATGACAGTTCTGCCAGAAGCTCCCTGGCATAGCATTAGTGCAGACTTCTATGGACCACGTTCAACTGGAGAGTACATGCTTGTCACCATGGATGATTACACACGGTACCCAGTTGGTCAAGAGCGTAAAGTCAACCTTGGTTAACAGTCATTCCAGTCATGGACAAAGTTTTCTCCATGTTTGGGAGCCCCAGAATTTAAAAAAATGATCATGGTCCCCCATTCAACAGCGACCAGTTCTTCCAGTTTGCAGACTATCTGGGATTCCACCACCACCAGATCACACCACTTTAGCCTCAAGCTAATGCTACAGCTGAAAGATTCATGCGTAGAATGGGCAAAGCTGTTCGTGTGGCCAAAACACAAGGAATTCCCTGGAAACAACAACTGAACGTCTTCCTATGTGACTACTGATCCACACCTCACAGCACCACAGAATGTACACCTGCCGAACTGTTGTTCCAGTGCAAGGTGTACAAAAAGATTCCTTCATTCACTCACACTGCAAGTAACAGTTCAGACTCTGAAGTGAGAGCAAAGGATAACAAGGCTAAAACCAAGATGAAATCTTATGCAGACTGTCATCATGCTACACCACACACTTTCACTTCAGGTGACACTGTGCTTCATTCTCAGCTCAGGCATAATGAGCTCACCATACCATATAACAGTGAGCCATACACTGTGAGCAAAGTCAAAGGCTCAATGGTTACAGCAGTCAGAAATGGACACGTCATTATCAGGAATTCTTCAAGAACATGGCTCCAGAGCTGTTGAACATCCCACCAGATCCTGATGATGACAATGATTGTGATCACAGTGATGCCTCTACAATCACAACAATGCCAAGATACCCCTAAAGACACAACAGACGTCCTCCCGCCTACCTACAGGACTGTACGTAGCTTATGGACTGTTAAGATTTTCCTTTAGAAAAATATTTGTAATATACCTTTAGTATGCATCTTTTTGTATGAGTTATATATTCAGGCCTAGAGTGTGAAGGTGACGCGCTTAGAGGTACTGCGAAGACAGATTTGCCATATTTCTAGATGAGTTTGATGTTCAATACAATACAAAAGTTGCTGAAATCTGTTTAATATGTAAGAGTAAACCCAGTGTCAGAATGTCAGAGCATTATATGGGTAATTGCTTAATTTAAAAAAGGGGTGGGGGGATGATGTTCACAAGGATATTATGTGTTCACCGAGAAGTTACACGACCTATTGGAGGTACTTAAAGTACAGACAGACAGAGATGACGGTGCATATATAAGCCTTGGTCAACCGTTGTTCATCTGGTGCATAAGTACACAAGAGAAACAGTACAGGCGAGAGCAGTGTTCCTAGAACTTGAAAGCTGTGGGTGCAGTGTAGATGTGTTTCAGATGAGATAGAAGCAATCCTGAGATATTGAAAATGGTTGTAGTTGTCAGTCTGCCAACGTTCATGTTTTTCCACTATTTAAAGGTAAAGGACATTATGACCTCTGAAGCCTGAAACTCAAACATGCTTCGGAAAACAATCACCATGTTTTAAAATCAATCACATTTATATTCAAAGTGGTACAGTAACATATTTATGGATCTAAAAACATTCACTGATAGATCAACGTACTGTTATTTAAGATTTATGAGGCTGGGCATTTTTAATTGTATATTGCTTTGCACCACTGGAAAGGTACGGTATACCTTGATGTTTCAATCAAATTTTAGCTTTGCAGAAAGGTTTACGACACGTTATATTAACATCCCCATTTTATTTTTCAGTATTTCCCATAAGTTATATTCTCCACTCTACTTCAAACAAGGCAGCATGTTGGGGTTTGAGAGCTAACTGGTATCCAGTGGTTCATAACAATATCGAGTGGGCGCCATATGCTTCCTATTTAGTTGAAGTTTTACCGTGCATAAATCTCTGAAGTTTGCTCCCCGCAACAGCAGACGTTGTAACCATCAACGACCATGTGTCTTGTCCAAAGTAGTATCCAAAGCAGGACACTCCAACCCTATAGTCTCATTAATTGTAAGCGGTTCTGGACAAAAGTGGCAGGCAAACACTTAGAATGAACTGGACAGACTTTTAAGAGTGCTAAATGATGTATCACTGCAGCCAGCTGCTCCGTCAGCTAGCTGCATTTACATTTTTAGCGTGCACCAAGGGACTAGCTGTGCTGCCTGATGTATTGCCAGGATTTTAGCACAACACAACCCTCAGTGAACCACCAGATCATCCTTATTTGGGCTTGGACCAGATTTGCAGTCCACCCAAATTTAATCAAACCCTCTGGAAGTGTAAACAGCAGCTTTGGGCTACTTTAATTTTGGTAGTGTTTAAGTCCATACATTATAAATCATCCCTGATTATTCCCATCCAAATAGATAATGGGTCCATGGAGTGGATAATTAATTTGATATACCGTCACTGGATGAGATGAAAGAAAAATAATTGATCACAGGAACTATTATTTTTACTCCAGTTCTGTTGTTTATTCCTGCTTGCATTAGTGTTTGTCATCACAAAGTTGAAAACAGCATCAGCAAAACGTGGGATTTGCAACATGTTAATTAGAAAACATTTACACCTATATAATTGTCACACAGCTATTTTGCAAAATAGAATTACTTAATTTGTAAAAAGTGTGAAAAAGCTAATTGGCCTGTTATGGTGGATTCACTACTTGGAAAACACCTTTATCCTTCATTTCTTACGTTACCATGAGGGCATTGCTTTTAATAGGGTTGTATTTGTTTAATCTATTTCCTGAACCTGGCAGCATTAGCTTGAAAATCCACCCAATGAAATACAGAGGACCCAAGAACTGTGGTACATTTTGGCTTTTGGCTACCGGAAGGATGTTTTATTTCTTGTGAGCAAGATCCAAAAATTGCCTAATGTAAACAGAAAACATGCAGTTACAGCATCACTGAACCTGGAAACCCTTTTTGGGGGGTATTATGCTGCATCTGTGCTCATTCTACTTCAGCTTTTATTTTTTTCCCCTTCACTTTTGTGACAGTCCAGACATGAAGAGCACTTAGGATGCTAGCCAAGTGTGCATTGCATTTCAACATGTGTCTATTGAAATCAGTGTCCACCTGCAACAGTTCATACAGCAAGTGGGCTCTTCAGCTGCCCTGATGGCCATTTCTATTGACACCAATCACGGAGAGTGGCATAAAAAATTCAGAATCCTTTCAGCACTGTTCTTGATCTAGCCTGGTGTAGGCTCAGCAAAATGTGGTCTTTCATGGAAAATAGGGCAACCAATTCTCACTGGAGTTAATTATAAGTAAGGAGGCCTTCAATTACTTTTGACTTACATAGAGCCGGGCTGAAATTTGTACATTGATTATTCAAACCTAGATTGCTGTGCTTGTATTTGCTTTTCCCAAATGCATACAACTGAATCTGCTTGTTGACTAAGTAGAATTAATGGACACATGGGACAGCCGACTGAGGGTGTTGCCTTAAGGGACCCAGTACTGGCAGTGAGTATGTCTGCATTCTTGTTTTCTAAGTAGAAATTTTGGGAAGGATTGGTGACTGGTACAGTTGGCTGTATAACCCGATTGAATTATTTATTGATAAATATGTCTGCGGGGACCGATGCAAGTTTTTTCTTTGAGGATCTCATTAGGGAAACAAGGATGTCCAGTGTCATAGATGCAAAAAATCTGCTCTTACTAAGTCAAATCAAGTAAGGACTTGTTGAGTTTGCATTCATTAAGCTTAGGCTGTGTGACCATCGGAGACCTGTATAAAAAAGAAAAAAGAGCTTGCTGGGTTTTTTTTGTTTTTTTGTTTTTAATATTTTTTTCTTAGAGGAAAGTTTGTGTTTTGAATGCTCTTGGTCAATTTTTTTCATGGCCTAATGCTCCTTCTGTTAATCATTATGCGAACCACTTATCCTGCTCTCAGGGTCGCGGGGATGCTGGAGCCTGTCCCAGCAGTCATTGGGTGGCAGGTGGGGAGACACCCTGGACAGGCCGCCAGACAATTTAGTATAGCCGATTCACCTGAGCTACGTGTCTTTGGACTGTGGGAGGAAACCGGAGCACCCCGATGAAACCCACACAGACACGGGGAGAACATGCAAACTCCACACAGAGGATGACCTGGGATGACCCCCAAGGTTGGACTACCCTGGGGCTCGAACCCAGGACCTTGTTATCAATTATTAAGCATTATTAAGCATTATTATTATTGTTATTATTATTATAAACATTACCAATATCATCACAATATAAATAAAGAGAAAGCAGGATGAGTATTTCTATTGTTGTGAACCATATCTCACTGTATTACAGCAGCTACTAAGCATCCCTTCCCATTACTCAGCTCCTGCTTTATACATGGTGTTATCCAAGCGTTCACCTCCAGCACTGAACTGCAACACTACCATGGTTTGGTACGATCTTAGGGGGACTCTCAGGGAGTAGAAAACTGGGCTGCTCGTTTTTATGTTATACTAGAAAATTTCAAGACTCTTAAGCTTTGCTGAACGCATTTCATTTTTAGAGACCTGCTATCAGTTTGATGCACATCCATACAGTTCATGCAGCAATACACTTTGATGCACACACACACACACACACACACACACACACACACACACACACACACACACACACACACACACACACACACACACACACACAGAGTTTCTTATAAATCCTTGTGCCTGATTAGTGATGACAGTGATGAGAGGGCCTGTAGGAGGAAAGTGGAAGATTAACCATACAGTGCCGTGATAACAGCCTCTCTCTAAATGTCAATAAGACAAAATAAATTACTGTCAACTTTATTTTTGTTTTTAAATTTATTTCTGATTTTTCCCTTTTTCTCCCAATTTAGTGGCCAATCGATCCCCATTTTAGTTCAAACACCCACCCTCGTACTGCATGTGTTCGCCAACTGCATCTCTCCGGCCAGCAGTCTGGAAGGAGACGCCTCCCCACTTTCATGACAAGGCAAATCCAGGCCGAACCGCTACTTTTCCGACACACACAGAGAAGCATTCATGTGACGAACACATGCCAACTCCACCCCCCTCCCGAAGACAGCGTTGCCAATTATTGCTGCTTCATTGAGTCCGGCCATAGTTTGATCTGACGAGACCAGGGTGCGAACCCCAGTCCCCAGCGGGCAACTACATCGACACAAAGCCGATGCTTAGACCGCTACACCACCACGGACCACAGACACATTGTCTACTTTAGAAAGATCAGAGGAAATCACGTTCCTATTTCCATCAATGGGTCATCAGTTGAAATTGTGGACAGTTTTAGATGTCTTGGTGTACACATCACAGACACCCTCACATGGTCTCTCAACACCAACTGCACCCTGAAGAAGGCACAGCAGAGACTATATTTTCTGAGGCGTCTCAAGAAATTTGGTATGAGTACCCTTTATGGCAGTACCATGGAGAGTGGTAGGCTGTATCACAGTGGAGGCTGTATCACAGTGTGGTTTGGCAACTTGACTGCTCAGGGCTGCAGGCTGCAAAGGACTGTAAAGACAGCAGCAACAATCATTGACATGGAGCTACCACAAATTCATAATATTTAATCCGCTCATTACAAAAGGAAAGCCCAAATCATCATCAGGGACACCAGCCATCCAGCTCATGTTCTGTTCTCGCTCCTTCCGTCTGAAAAAACATTACTGGAACATCAAATTACACACCACCTGTCTAAGTAACAGTTTCTTCTCCAGACAGTCAGGCTGCTGAACAGCTGACACACCTTACCCCATATGCACCTTACACTGTTGTGTTATCATACACTTTTCTATACTGTGTATATACTGTAGGAATTCTGTGTAAATAGTCTATGTATGTGTTGGCAAAATTTCCAACCTGGTTCTCTCCATCTGGCCACCTAATCGTCCCCCCGTGTAACTGGCTCAATGATTCCTCCCTCTGCACCTCAAGCTGATGTGTGGTCCGGCGCAAAATGGCTGCCGTGCATCACCCAGGTGGGTGCTACACATTGGTGATGGTTGAGAGGAGATACCCCCTTCAACGTGAAGTGCTTCGGGTGTCTAGAAAAGCGCTATATAAATGTAATCCATTATTATTAATTATTATGTAGGTCTGGTGTAGGGATGGCTTGCCCTTGTGACCTTTGACCTTGTGTCCTATACACCTTACATTTTTGCATTATCACATACTTTATATTGTGTATATAATGCTATGTATTCATTGTGTACATAGTCTATGTAGGTTTGTAGTGTTGTTAGTGGGTTTTTTTTGGTTTTTTTTGGATGGCGAGTCCTTGTGTCTGATGTCCATGTGTGCGTTGTGTCAAGGCAGAGACAGCCAGAGCTCAAGAATCTCACTGTACACTAATGCACATGACGATAAAGTTGAACTTGAACTTGCACATCATCTATTATTGAATTGCTTTGACAGTGAGCAGGAGGGATTAAAGAAATAATTAGGAATTTGTTTCACTGAGGTAATATGGGAGTTAAATCACAGCAGGAAGAAACGTTGGTCGGTGGTGCAAAGAACTTGGAAAAAGTCCGTTTCCACCACGGTGTGGGAGTTTTATAGATTTGTGCATGGTTCACACTTGCCCAACTGGTTATTGCTCAACCCTTGCATTGTAAATTTGAGGTAATGAATGATTTAATCTTTTAGAAGGCCAGTTTGGTGTAGCTGCTCCAAGAGTCTGCCCATATTAACACAGTGACTATCTGGAATCAGAAAACAAGGTATCCTGTCATCTCTGCAGAAGTTTGGAAAAAGAGAGCTCCTCGGACGAGTGAGCTTTCCGACGTAATGAAACTTAGCGGTCTGAAATGAGAGAGTGAATTACATTTCGTCCCTCTAAACCTCAAATGATGTTCTTCTTTTATCCTCATATGATGAGTACATTATCCCGATCCTGTAGGCGGATTTATGATACTGTGCTTTCACATAGCAGGTCAAACACTATTAAAATATTATGCTTTTCCTCTGTAGTACATGTCTCACAGGCTCCATTCTCGATTTATCACAAATGTCTTTCTGTAGGGGTTATAGTCCTTCTGGATTTATTATCTCGCCCTCTTTTTTCTACATAATTACAAAAGTCTTACATGGCTCTTTTCATTAATTATTCTTTGGCAGCTTTGTACTCGCACAGTGATGTAAACCACTGAACCAATCCCGAACGCAGAGGATAATCCCCAATTTCTGTCACAGAAACCCAGCGGCGGTAAAACGGGACTATCCCCTCTCGCTCTGCAAATGTGTGTTCAAGGTGAATCTGTTCCCACTGTGTCAATGTGCGCCCTCATAAAATGATTGATTATGTTTAGTGTGCAGTGCGTCAAAACATGCCGCACTATCGTTATACTGGGAGCTTCATAGCATGGCGTTATAGTTGCATTATCACAGCATATCCTCTGATGGTTTATCGTTTTCTCATATGTGACTCATGGCTGCTGTGCCGTCGAAGACAGGAGAGCTGCCCTCCATCAAGTGCTCCAGGATGTTCTCTTCCTTTCCTTTTCGGATCGTCTCTCACCCTACTTGACTTTGGTGTGATGTGAGTCTCCCTTGTGTGCACGTGCAGTCTGTCCCCCTCCTAGGTTTCCATGGTGATGGTGGTCACCACCTGGACACTGCTTGGCATCCCCATCATCACATTTTCTTTGTATATATCTTATGGATCCATATAATGTTGTTATTCTGTTTCAATATTATATCCTTCTCTCACTAAGATGTGTGACTATTTTTTTTTTTGTCTACATGGTGATGGTGGTCACGTGGCTCGGGTCCTGCTTGCCATCCTCCTCATCATGTTCTTCATATATTTTATAATTCCGTTATAATTCTGTTATCCTCTTTCAATGTTGTATTCTGTAAATTGTGTAAACACAACATCCATTGCACGTTGTCCATCTTGGGGGAGAGATCCCTCCTCTGTTGCTCTCCCTGAGGTTTCTTCCTATTTTTTCTCTCTGTTAAAGGTTTTTTTTTAGGGAGTTGTTCCTTATCCGATGTGAGGGTCTACAGACAGGATGTTGCGTTGCTGTAAAGCCCCTTGAGGCAAATTTGTAATTTATGATATTGGGCTATACAAATAAAATTGACTTGACTTCTCTCCATTTCCTTCCCTGTGCCATCCCCAGTGCACCTCCTCACCTTGGCCCTATACCATCAACGTGTTCCCCCACGCCTCTTCAGAGTCCTCGTGCTCTCATTTATAATTAATGGCCGACATATAGAAAGGTGAGGCAATCCCGGGAGAATATGCATGAAAACATACCTGAAGATTTGCATGTCGAACTAGAACAGGGAAATCTGTGAAAGGTAGAAACAGAATTTGAGTGGCACAGGGTGGTGCATGTTTTCAAGGCGCTGAATTTGTTCCGCTGCCGGTCTTAATCGAAAGTGGAGAGGTGGTGTGAATGGAGGCGAGAGGGTCAGTCCACCTAATTCATCATGGAGAAGAGGATGCAAAAGAGGATGGGAAGGGGATGGTCCTTCACGGCTGCCTCTTCTATAAAGATGAAAGGCTCACACAGGTGGAGGCTGCACAATGCTGCGTGTAGGGGGGAACTTGCAAATATGGTTCTGTGAAAAGAGGATTCGAACAAATTATTTTTTTTCCTGAAAAGATGAAACCTGGATTGGATTCTAACCACACACAAGGAAATGATGATGTAAATACATTAAAGTGAAATTCTCTGTGTTTGGTAATACAATCTTTTGCTCAAAGCCCCTGGATCTCAATGTGATTAAAATGATCAACGTGACACTACTTAATGAACTTGCTTTATAGTAATCAATGGTTTTATGTGACCCCCCCCCCAAAAAATAAATACAGAAACATCTAAAACATCATTCTATGCTGACTCACGGCAGCTTATTTAAGTAAACCATCATAAACAGGGAACATTCAAATTTAAAAACAGTTTTTAGATGTTTTTATGTGTTTCGGTTGAGAGGCACAGATCTAGTGAAAGCAGGAATGCTACAGCGAGGATTGAAAAAAAAAACAGAAGGTAAAGGACACTATTTCCTTGAATTCACAACGATATTGGCTTGACCAAGTTTTTTTTGTGCATTTTCCGATCATGAAAATAAACGAGAGCCCAGTGATTAACTGCCATGACGCCCAGCTCTGGGAGCACAAACAGTTCTTGGTATCCATCAAAGAAAGGAATTGAACACTTCTTCTCATCTGTTGAGTGAGACAGTCGTATCCCATTGTGCTAATACCCTTCCTATGTGTGAGAAATAGAGAGAAAACATGTCAGTTGTGATGGTCACTATTAATGAAAGCTCGTGGACACATAATACGGTCTGGAGTAATGGGGAATGGAGAAGCAGAGAGACATTGTATTTCATGAAAGTGAAAAGCTGTTATTCTGGCTAGTATGAGTGCAAAACGCCAGACGTGTAGGAATAGCATATCCTCAACTATATGTTACAATGCTGAAAGTAAAAAGAAAAAAAGAAAAGAAACAAGGAAATTTCTGGCAGCCATACCAACATGTTCCTTGGCTCTGCGAAATGACGGAAGTTAAGCAGGTATGGGCTACTTGGATGGGAGATCTCCCGGAAAAACTGAGTTGCTGCCGGAAGTGGTGTTGGGCCAGTAGGGGGCAGTCTTCCCTCTGGTCCTAATAAAAAACATCAAATCCCAATGCCCCAGTGCAGTGAAGGGGACACTGTGCTGTAGGAGATGCCGTCCTTCGGATGAGACGTTAAACCAAGGTCCTGACTCACTGTGGTCATTAAAGATCACACAGCTCATATCGCAAAGAGTAGGGGGTCCCCAGTGTCCTGGCAAAATTCCCAACTTGGCTCTCTCCATCTGGCCACCTGATCATCCCCTCATGTAACTGGCTCAGTGATTCCTCCCTCTCCACCTCAAGCTGATGTGTGGTGAGCGTTCTGGTGCAAAATGGCTGTCGTACATCATGCAGGTGGTGCTACACATTGGTGGTGGTTGAAGTGAGTTACCCCCTTCACTGTGAAGCGCTTTGGGTGTCTAGAAAAGCGCCATATAAATGTAACAATTATTATTATTATTATTAAAAGTTGCAGAGTGAAGCCAATATATATACTCACAAACTCTCCCTGGGGAGAAATAAAAGACATGAGGGAATGATTGACAGAATGAGTAGAAACTGGGAAATACACTGTACTGTATCTAATCTTTCTGCGCCTAGGTGCAGTAAATGGGGGAAAATACCATACCGTACAGTGGAGAGTGGCCTCTTGGAGAGCAACTTGTGACGGATCGACTGACTGACTGGCAGGCAGACAGACAGCTCCTGATATCAGTGGATGAATTTTGGAATGACACTGCCTTCCACCCAAGGCTAATGCCTTCCTTCCCTGCCCCACATACTCTCCTATGCTCTTTAACTTCTGCCTGCATCGGCAGGGGAATTATTCTGGCAAAGAGAATCAAAGAGAGACTGATGATAATACTGTACAGGACTACACACGCTGTGTAAGAATGAGAGTGGAATAGCTCAGAGACACAGCGAGCACAAATAAAAAGGCATTTCTGAGTAGATAAAGTCAGGTATAATGCCATGTCGTTGAGGAGGAACATCGCACCCAATTGCAGGACCAATAATTTGTGAGCCTGCATCTCGTTGGGCACAACTGCAAGCATTTGCTTACAGAATTAGCGATTAGAATTTATTCATCTGCAAAAAGGAATCCTTCAAAACAACACTGATAAAATGAGAAAGCTCTGAAGAAAGAAATGAAAAGGCACACTGTAGATGAATGTGAGTGAAATCAGTGCAGGTTTTAACTGAAAACAGAAGAGAAGAAAATCTTATGTAACATCAGACACGTTATGTGCGGGCCATAGATTTAAAAAGGATCGGTGGGGATTAGTGCACATGGCACCGGTGTAGGCAAGGTGGCATGGCAAGATTGAATGCACAGAGTCAGCTTATGGTAGGGATAGAGAAACATTTCTCCAAGCTATATTCATGCTGATCTGTTGTAAGAGATTTGGTGAAATTTCAAGGCACTATCCATATTTTTAAAGAGACGTTCATATAGGATGTGTGCCAAGCGCAGTAGACTCAACTAGCTCGTAGATGCAAACAAGCAGTCAGAGCCAAGAGGTACATTTGGCTCCTCTGTGATCTAATACACCTGAATTTAGATTGGTGGGTGTGGTGTAACTTAAATTCTAATAATAATACATAACTTAATGATATATATATATATATATATATACACTACCGTTCAAAAGTTTGGGATCACCCAAACAATTTTGTGTTTTCCATGAAAAGTCACACTTATTCACCACCATATGTTGTGAAATGAATAGAAAATAGAGTCAAGACATTGACAAGGTTAGAAATAATGATTTGTATTTGAAATAAGATTTTTTTTACATCAAACTTTGCTTTCGTCAAAGAATCCTCCATTTGCAGCAATTACAGCATTGCAGACCTTTGGCATTCTAGCTGTTAATTTGTTGAGGTAATCTGGAGAAATTGCACCCCACGCTTCCAGAAGCAGCTCCCACAAGTTGGATTGGTTGGATGGGCACTTCTTTGAGCAGATTGAGTTTCTGGAGCATCACATTTGTGGGGTCAATTAAACGCTCAAAATGGCCAGAAAAAGAGAACTTTCATCTGAAACTCGACAGTCTATTCTTGTTCTTAGAAATGAAGGCTATTCCATGCGAGAAATTGCTAAGAAATTGAAGATTTCCTACACCGGTGTGTACTACTCCCTTCAGAGGACAGCACAAACAGGCTCTAACCAGAGTAGAAAAAGAAGTGGGAGGCCGCGTTGCACAACTGAGCAAGAAGATAAGTACATTAGAGTCTCTAGTTTGAGAAACAGACGCCTCACAGGTCCCCAACTGGCATCTTCATTAAATAGTACCTGTTAGAGCCTGTTTGTGCTGTCCTCTGAAGGGAGTAGTACACACCGGTGTAGGAAATCTTCAATTTCTTAGCAATTTCTCGCATGGAATAGCCTTCATTTCTAAGAACAAGAATAGACTGTCGAGTTTCAGATGAAAGTTCTCTTTTTCTGGCCATTTTGAGCGTTTAATTGACCCCACAAATGTGATGCTCCAGAAACTCAATCTGCTCAAAGAAGTGCCCATCCAACCAATCCAACTTGTGGGAGCTGCTTCTGGAAGCGTGGGGTGCAATTTCTCCAGATTACCTCAACAAATTAACAGCTAGAATGCCAAAGGTCTGCAATGCTGTAATTGCTGCAAATGGAGGATTCTTTAACGAAAGCAAAGTTTGATGTAAAAAAAATCTTATTTCAAATAAAAATCATTATTTCTAACCTTGTCAATGTCTTGACTCTATTTTCTATTCATTTCACAGCATATGGTGGTGAATAAGTGTGACTTTTCATGGAAAACACGAAATTGTTTGGGTGATCCCAAACTTTTGAACGGTAGTGTATATATATCCATCCATTAGCCGAACCGCTTATCCTGTTCTCATGGTCGCAAGGATGCTGGAGCCTATCCCAGCAGTTATTGGGTAGCAGGCCATCACAGGGCCCACACACACACACATGCACATTCATACCTAGGGGCAATTTAGTAAGGCCAATTCACCTGACCTACATGTCTTTGGACTGTGGGAGGAAACCGGAGCCCCTGGAGGAAACCCACGCAGACACGAGGAGAACATGCAAACTCCACACAGAGGACGACCCCGGATGACCCACCAAGGTAGAACTACCCGGGGCTCGAACCCAGGACCCTCTTGCCGTGAGGCGACCACGCTAACCACTGTGCCACCGTGCCGCCTATATATCTATCTATCTATCTATCTATCTATCTATCTATCTATCTATGTCTATATATATATACACTCACTGGCCACTTTATTAGGTACACCTTGCTAATACCGGGTTGGACCCCCTTTTGCCTTCCGAACTGCCGTAATCCTTCGTAGCATAGATTCAACAAGGTACTGGAAACATTCCTCAGAGAGTTTGGTCCATATTGACATGATAGCATCATGCAGTTGCTGCAGATTTGTCGGCTGCACATCCATGATACGAATCACCCGGTCCACCACATCCCAAAGGTGCTCTATTGGATTGAGATCTGGTGACTGTGGAGGCCATTTGAGTACAGTGAACTCATTGTCATGTTCAAGAAACCAGTCTGAGATGATTCGAGCTTTATGACATGGCGCGTTATCCTGCTGGAAGTAGCCATCAGAAGATGGGAACACTGTGGTCATAAAGGGATGGACATGGTCAGCAACAATACTCAGGTAGGCTGTGGCGTTGACACGATGCTCAATTGGTACTAAGGGGCCCAAAGTGTGCCAAGAAAATATCCCCCACACCATTACACCACCACCACCAGCCTGAACCGTTGATACAAGGCAGGATGGATCCATGCTTTCATGTTGTTGATGCCAAATTCTGACCCTACCATCCGAATGTCGCAGCAGAAATCGAGACTCATCAGACCAGGCAACGTTTTTCCAATCTTCTATTGTCCAATTTTGGTGAGCCTGTGCGAATTGTAGCCTCAGTTTCCTGTTGTTAGCTGACAGGAGTGGCACCCGGTGTGGTCTTCTGCTGCTGTAGCCCATCTGCCTCAAGGTTCGACGTGTTGTGCGTTCAGAGATGCTCTTCTGCATACCTCGGTTGTAATGAGTGGTTATTTGAGTCACTGTTGCCTTTCTATCAGCTCGAACCAGTCTGGCCATTCTCCTCTGACCTCTGGCATCAGCAAGGCATTTTTGCCCACAGAACTGCCGCTCACTGGATATTTTCTCTTTTTCAGACCATTCTCTGTAAACCCTAGAGATGGTCGTGTGTGAAAATCCCAGTAGATCAGCAGTTTCTGAAATACTCAGACCAGCCCGTCTGGCACCAACAACCATGCTACGTTCAAAGTCACTTAAATCACCTTTCTTCCCCATTCTGATGCTCGGTTTGAACTGCAGCAGATCGTCTTGACCATGTCTACATGCCTAAATGCATTGAGTTGCTGCCATGTGATTGGCTGATTAGAAATTTGCGTTAACGAGCAGTTGGACAGGTGTGCCTAATAAAGTGGCTGGTGAGTGTATATATATATATATAAGCATCTGGTGAGAGTACGATGCATGAAACAGGCTAGTACTGCTATGTATTAAAACTTTTCCTGCATCTGTATTGATATTCCACTCATTAGTTGAGCGCATCTATCAGCACCATTGACGGTTTTGAAAAAAAAAAAAACGCTATATATATAAACCTAGTATCAATCAATAAATAACTCACTGTAATCCTAACACTGTGATTAAACATCATACATATAACCTACACTGCCAATAATTTTCCACTAATTTCACATTGCAACTCAGGTCCGTCCCAGGTCCTTTCTGTGTGGAGTTTGCATGTTCTCCCTGTGTCTGCGTGGGTTTCCTCCGGGCGCTCCGGTTTCCTCCCACCATCAAAATTACTTGCATGTTAGGGTTAATACTCCTGTCTGTGTCCCTGAGCAAGGCAATAGGAAGAAATAACTGAAATTGGTCCCCAGGTGCTGCACCTGCCCATTGCTCCTATACAATAGGATGGGTTAAATGCAGAAAACAAATTCATTGTAAGAATACAATGTCAAATAAAGTGGCTTTCATTTCATTAATTCATCCATTCCAACCAGTTCCACCTGACCTTGTACTCTTTTTTTTTTTTTGGTTATCTTAAAATAACAATTAGGTTTCTCCCTGTTTTTCTCTGAACAGCATTTCAATGTGGTGGGGGACTTTAACCACTCTAACCTGAAAACGCAGCTACCAAAATTTTACCAACACACCCCCTGCCCAACCAGAGGCAACAAGATTCTCAACCACTATTACTCCACAGCCAAGGCAGTTTACAGGTCTATCCCTCAACCTCACTTTGGGAAATCCGATCACCTGTCAGTGCTCTAGGCAGGAAGTGAAGTGTGTGCAGCCCACTGTGAGGGCAGAACAGTGCTGGACTACAGAACACGAATCCAAACTTCGGGGATGTTTTGGATCAACAGACTGGTCAGTCTTTATGGTTTCAGCCTGGAGTTAGGATGGGTATGCTTAATCAGTCACTGCCTGTGTTAGATTCTGTGTGTCCCAGTACGGTCTATTCACTCCTACCCCATCAGGAAGCCCTGAATTAACAGCAACATTCACCTGAGGTTGAGGGAGTGTACCATTGCTTTTAAATCGGGGGGGAAATGCTACAAACTATCCAGGTATGACTTTAGAAGCGCTATCAAAGCCGCTAAAAGACAGTATAGGGACAAACTGGAAAATTACTACAGTGGCTGTGACTTGCATTGCATGTAGAGGGGGCTGCAGGCGATTACAGACAATAAATCTAAACCTAGTGTGCGTAGCAAGACCTCCGTCTCTCTCCTGGATGAGCTTAACAACTTTTATGCCACCTTTGAAGCTCACAACTTGGACCAAGTGACAGCAGCACAGTGCCCACACAATGAAGTCCATCTACAGATGACAGAGGCTGGTATGGGGAAAAATTCTAAAAGGGTTAAGGCTCATAAAGCTGCTGGCCCAGACGGCATCCCTTCCCGTGTCCTCAAGGCATGTTACTCAGCTATCTCAGGTTTGGACTGACATTTTTAACCTGTCCCTGTCATTGTGTTTAGTTCCACTGTTTTAAGAAAATAACCATTGTGCCTGTAACTAAGAAAACACCCATCTCCTTAATGATTACTGACCTGTTGCTTTGTCCTCTTATTATGAAGTGCCTGGAAAGATTGGCTATATCATATATAAAATGTAACATTCTTACTACCCTTGACCCATTACAGTTTGCCTATTGTTCCAACAGATCTATAGATGATGCTATCTCACTTGCTCTGCATACTGCTTTAGTACACCTTGAAAAGAAAAATACCTATGTCAAAATGTTGTTTATTGCTTACAGTTCTGCTTTTAATCGTATCATCCAAACTGGTGTTGAAACTCAGAGGTCTCGGTCTGGGCAACTCTATCTGTAATTGGCTATTTGATTTCCTGACAGGCATGCCAAAGACTGTGAGAATAGGTAAAACATAGTCATCCGCATTAGTTCTTAGAACAGGTGTGCCTCAGGGCTGCTGTCTTAGACCCCTATTGAACAGTCTGTTTACACATGACTGTGTTGCCCAATATGACAACAAAAACATGATTAAATTTGTGGATGACACCACAGTGATTGGACTAATAAGCAACAGTAATGAGAGGGCCCATAGGAGGGAACTATATGGTGCTATGGTGCCATGATAACAACCCCTCTCTAAATGGCAATAAGACAAAAGAACTCACTGTTGTCTTTAGACAGATCAGAGGAAATCACATTCCTATTTCCATCAGTGGGTCATCTGTTGAAATTGTAAACAATTTTAGATGTCTTGGTTTACACATCACAGACAACCTCACATGGTCTCTCAACACTAACTGCATCCTGAAGAAGGCAGAGCAGAGACTATTTTTCTGAGGCATCTCAAGAACTGTTGTATGAGTACCAAAACGCTTATGAACTTTTATGGCAGTACCATGGAGATTGTCTTGACAGGCTGTATCACAGTGTGGTTTGGCAACCTGACTGCTCAGGGCTGCAGACTGCTGCAAAGGACTGTAAAGACAGCAGCAAAAATCATTGACATGGAACTGCCACATCTTCATAATATTTAATCCACTCACTGCAAAAGGAAAGCCCAAAACATCATTAAGGACACCAGCCAACCAGCTCATGTTCTGTTCTCGCTCCTTCCATCTAAAAAACATTACTCGAGCATCAAATACATCACACACCAATAGTTTCTTTCCACAGGCAGTCAGGTTACTGAACAGCTGATGCACCCATATGTACCTTATATTATTGCATTATCATGTACTTTTCTATATTGTGTATATAATGGATGAATTCTGTGTACATAGTCTATGTAGGTTTGGTGTACGGAATGTGTGCCCTTGTGTCCTTTGTCCTTGTATGTGTTGTGTTAAGACAGAGAGAGCCAGAGCATAATAATTTAATTGTATTTCAATACAAATAATAATAAAGTTGAAGTTCACCTTGGACTTCCATGCTGTGTTATGAGTATCTTCCCATGTATACATGATAATAAATTCACTCGACTGAAACATCATCAAAGTTCCAAGATTTTATTTTCTTCAACAGTGGGTGTGGCCACATCCATATATTTGCCTTTCGACTTGGAAAAATATGGGGGGGGGGGGGGCAAAATTGAAAACCTTCTTATGCTCACACACAAAATAGCCACACTTGTCCCGCCTTGTTGGTCTCTAATGTTGCCTCGGTCTTTACTTCCTGGTGACATTTTGAAGTTTGATTGATGTTTAATGACACCTTCCCTCTCACACGTCGACCTTTCACAGATAAAAAGGTGCCGCCTTTCTCTCTAAAACTGTCTACACCACTTTCAGCTGAAGGCAAGCGGTATGTGTATGTGCTTCAAAGGGTTCTATGATAAGCTAACACAAGGGAAGGTCTTTACTTATTGATGCTGAGGTTCACAAGGGAAAGTAGGCAGAGAGGGTAAACTCTGGCTTGAAATGAAAACACCAAAGCATGTTGTTGGATGGCTTACAGCAGCACATTTTCTGAGAGCCATGACTTGAACACTTTGTAGCAGATCAGTTCAAGGCATTACTGGCATTGCACCCAGCTAGCCATTTCATATTCCCTTCAAACCATGAGTAGGAGAGTGTGAAATCCCATCCCAGTGTTTGAGATGATAACTGCAGTCGAACATATCTCGCAGGTAATCTCAAGGCCATGGTTTGGCCCCATGTATGCCATCGCAGTGATCAGATTACTCAGACCAAACCATGCTGCAAAACATTACTTGGGGAAGCCCTTTCAATAAGTGGGGCGCAATGTCATCCCTTTTGAAGGTCCCTTCAATTCAAACACTCTACTTCACGTGGCGGCATCGTGGCTCAGTGGTTAGCGCTGTTGCCTCAAAGCAAGACAGTCCTGGATTCAAACCCGCCCAGGTCTTTCAGTGTGCCAGTTTCTCCCTGTGCACACATAGGGTTCCACTCGATACTCTGGTTTCGCCCACTCAAAAAGACATGCATATCAGGTTAAAAGTCCTGCTGCTCCCATTGAGCAAAGCACCAGCCTTAGCCATTCCCGGATGCCACACTGTAGCTGCCCACGGCTTCTAAGTAGTTAGGATGGGTCAAATGCAGAGGAGTAATTTCACCATGGGGATCAATAACGTAACTTAATTTTAGGCCCTCCAATTTAAAATTGAGATTGCATGTGGCTGGCTGGTCACAGCTGGATCCAGTCTGCACAGAGTTTTTGGCAGGATACATTAACCCTATTACTTAAAGCACGACATTTTTTTTCTAAGTCTGCCCCCCAAAAATTAACAATAGCACAAAAAAACAAAACAAAATATGGAATAAGTAAATTATATGTGTCAGACATATACAATTGGCTTTGCAACCCCTGTTGATGTTTTTTTTTCATTTAAGTTTTTATTAATTTTTCAGAAAGATATAAACAGAACAGTACAACGTCAACACAAAAAAGAATATAGTAAAATATACAAACAGATAGAAATAATAATTTTAAAAATAACAATAAATAGTTGTCTGGAAATATTTCAATATTCAAACAAATGTTGTAATTAGGCATTAGTCACTGTCATTTCCCACATTTTTCCCAGTTCTTTTTAAATATATTCTCTTGGACTCTCAAAATGTATGTCCACTTTTCCAT
This sequence comes from Lampris incognitus, assembly GCF_029633865.1. Taxonomy (NCBI): domain Eukaryota; kingdom Metazoa; phylum Chordata; class Actinopteri; order Lampriformes; family Lampridae; genus Lampris; species Lampris incognitus. Next base: position 17,802,656 of record NC_079221.1, read on the forward strand.
AAGAAAACATCTTGGACAATTTCCATCCACTGTTCCTGTTTTGGAGTGTTACTATTAAGCCAATTTTTGGTAACAACTTTCTTCCTTGCTGCAAGTAAAACTTCAGTCAAGTATAGCTCTTCTCTCATCACAGCATCATCAATGTTACCAGGATACATCACAGGGCAGGTATTTGCGATTTTATATCCCAAAATATTGTTGATACCTACGTTTACATTCTGCCAATATACCCTTATCTTTGTGCATTTCCAGAAAATATGTGAAAAACATCAAAACCTATTGATGTTTAGTGTAGGAAGAACTTTTTTTTTTACTTTGCTTCTTTTATCTGAGTCTCTGTAGTTGTTCAGGAGTTGTCAGGCTTAAACATAAGACGTCCTGGGTGTCAATTATCAATGCCCTTATCCATTATCTTACTCTGGCTCTCAAAATGATGAATAGCGAAGTTATACCTTGAATACTAAGATCACAGACACAAAAGATAATAATACCTTGTGCTCTAAGCCCAGTCGCACAGGCAAAATGTTCATATACAGGTCCCAACATAGCATGATTGCCAGCTTTTTGTCACATTTATATGATGCATGTCAAGGTACCAACTGATGAGGATGTAATTAAGGACATCGCTCATATCTACTTTTAACACCAATGTACACTCAATATATACTTTCACACTAAACCTGCTTTCAGAAAGCAGGTTTAGTGAAAAGTCAAGAGTTAGTTGACTCAGAGTTGAAGAAAACTCTGGGTTTTCAGTTTCACAAAGCCAGTTCAGCTTAACTCTGAGTCAGTTACTATGGTAACATACTCCATGCAGCTGACCTGCTTGCTGGCACATTTTCTTCAACTAACCGACTTTCTCCTCCTCTTTAGCTGAAACCTGCAGAATGAAGGAAGTGTCAGACATGGCGGGGTCCTTTTTTTGAAGCGCGAGTTGATATTGAAGCACAAAAATCTCAGTCGGGAGAGGGTGATAAGACCCCGCTTGGAGGGTTTCATCATTTCCTGATGATTATCTGTTTGAGTGTTACCGTTTTTTCCGAACAATCGATTGTTTATCTGCACAATATTCTCAGCCCTCATATCCTTCCAATAATTTCCAGCAATGCTCTGTTAGAGAAAAGAAGGTACAAGTTTTATTATGGTACAACACTATCATCAACTGTTAGATGTCATTTTTTAGGTGTAAACCTCAATCGGCCTATCTGTGTCTTCCCTCTTTGGCAGCTGACCAGTTGTCTTCATCATCCTCCTGTAATTTTTTTTTATCCCCCACCCCCCTTTCTCCCCAGTTGTATCCAGCCAATTACCCTACTCTTCCGAGCTGTCCCGGTCACTGCTCCACCCCCTCTGCCGATCCAGGGAGGGCTGCAGACTACCACTTGTCTCCTTCGATACATACAGCCGCTTCTTTTCACCTGACAGTGAGGAGTATCGCCAGGGGGACATAGCACGTGGGAGGATCACGCTATTCCCCCCAGTTCTCCCCCCCCGAACATGCCCTGCCTGACCAGTGGAGGCGCTAGTGCAGTGACCAGGACACACACCTACATCCGGCTTCCCACCCGCAGACCCGGCCAATTGTGTCTGTAGGGACGCCTGACCATCTGTAATGAAAATTAACCGTTTTTGTGTTCTACTCTAACCCATTATGAAAATTCTGTGGAGCATTAAAGGTATTTACAACTGCATGGAGGTATGTTTGGCAGAAGGCTCCACCGGACAGATTACATCACTAGTAATTGGTAGAAGATGAAGAAGATTAGACAGATAAATCATAGCCTGCCCCACCTAATTTGATTTTTTATACAACAGTGTGCAGGCCACATCACAATTTTTCAAATGTATAACTCTGAGTCACCATAAAATAGATTATGATGTCTGAAGGACAAATAAGAATATGTAAAGTAACAGCAGCCAATTACAAATAATTGTACCGCTACAAGAAAATCAGTGTGCCAAATTGTATGTAAATGGATGGGTGGGTGTCACTGAGCTAACTCTGCCAAAAGGATGAATATACATATATCCTTAATTTGAATAACTAACCTCTTATGTGGGCCCTTGTGTCTTGGGGGTGGTTGGGTCAGATGAGCATCCTCCAGAGATGCCTTCGGCAACAGGTCGCCCACTGTTTTGAATGAGGACCATCTCTTCAGCCTCTGTGAGTGGTGGTGGTGGTGGAAGTGGACCCCCACCTGTTTTTCAGGCCTCAGCCTTTTTTCTAATGGCTACAATGGAGGTAAAATTGAACATATGCAGTGAGCACAAATTTGGAGACTTTTATGTATAACGGTGTTTAGGTGTTGCTTTCAAATACACCATATTAAATACTGGCAGTATTGGGATGGCTGAACATTTTCCTTTTCTTTACTTAGAACATTTCACTAGCTAGTTAAAGATATCACATGTTGAATGAAACACACACACACACACACACACACACACACACACACACACACACACACACACACACACATATATATATATATATATATACACATACATACATACATACATACACACACACACACACACACACATACATACATACATACATATATATATATATATATATATATATATATATACTTATTCTTCTTGCCTGGCAGCTCCATCTTCAGCATCCTTCTCCCAATATACCCAGCACCTCTCCTCCACACATGTCCAGACCATTTCAATCTTGCCTCTCGCTTTATCTCCAAACTGTCCAACCTGAGCTTTCATACTTATACCTAATCTTGTCCTTTTTCGTCACTCCCAATGAAAATCCTAGCATCTTCGACTCTGCCACCTCCAGTTCCACCTCCTGTCTTTTCGTTAGTGCCCATCTCTCCAAACCATATAACATAGCTGGTCTTACCAACATCTTGTAAACCATGCTTTTAACTCTTGCTGGTACCCTTCTGTTGCAAATCACTCCTGACACTCTTCTCCACCCACTCCACCCTGCCTGCACTCTCTTCTTCACCTCTGTTCTGCACACCCTGTTACTTTGAACAGTTGACCCCAAGTATTTAAACTCATCCACCTTCATCACCTCTACTCCTTGCATCCTCACCATTCTGCTGTCCTCCCTGTCATTCACACATATGTATTCTGTCTTGCTCCTACTGACTTTCATTCCTCTTCTCTCCAGTGCATACCTCCACCTCTCCAGGCTCTCCTCAACCTGCTCTCTACTCTCGCTACAGATCACAATGTCCTCCGCGAACATCATAGTCCATGGAGACTCCTGCCTGATCTTGTCCGTCAACCTGTCCATCACCATTTCAAACAAGAGAGAAAGGGCTCAGAGCCAATCTTTAATGTAATCCCACCTCCACCTTGAACCCATCTGTCATTCCAACCGCATACCTCACTACTGTCACACTGCTCTCATACATATCCTGCACACTTCTTTGTCACTTCCGACTTGCTCATACAATACCACACCTCTCTCGGCACCCTGTCATATGCTTTCTCTTAAATCCACAAAGACACAATGTAACTCCTTCTGACCTTCTCTGTACTTCTTCATCAACATTCTCAAAGCAAACATCACATCTGTGGTGCTCTTTCATGACATGAAACCATACTACTGCTCGCTAATCATCACCTCTCCTCTTAACCTAGCTTCTATTACTCTTTCCCATATCGTCATGCTGTGGCTGATCAATTTTCTACCTCTGTAGTTTACTATAGCTCTGCACATCGCCCTTATTCTTGAAAATCGGTTTTGCTTAGAAAATGTCTCTAATCACTTAAAGATATCACATGTTGAATGTAGCCACTGAATTCTGTTTAATTAGGTAGGGTAGGCTAAACAATATCATGATTCCTTGTAATTAAAGTATACCTTACCTGTTTGAATTTTTGTATTTCATCTTCAGTTGCTGCCAATTGTGTTTTGTGCTTGTTGGGTTTCACCTGCATACATATTAAATGTGCACACACACACACACACACACACATTATATATATATATATATATATATATATATATATATATATATATATATATACATATATATATATATATATACATACATATACATATATATACATATATATATATAGCGTTTTTTCCGAAACCGCCAATGGTGTTATAAGTGCTCAACTGATGAGGACTCAAGTTTTATATATATATATATATATATATATATATATATATATATATATATATATATATATATATATATATATATATCAATACTGATACAGGAAAAAAGTTTAATACATTACACTACAAGCCTGTTTCGTGTGTTGCGCATGGGTTTTTTTTTCTTGTATCTGTGTTGATATATATATACACACACACACACACACACACACACACACACACACACACACACACACACACACACACACACATATATATATATAGGCGGCACGGTGGTGCGGCACCGTCGCCTCACAGCAAGAGGGTCCTGGGTTCGAGCCCCGGCTAGTCCAACCTTGGTGGGTCATCCCGGGTTGTCCTCTGTGTGGACTTTGCATGTTCTCCCCGTGTATGCGTGGGTTTCCTCCGGGAGCTTCGGTTTCCTCCCACAGTCCAAAGACGTGTAGGTCAGGTGAATCGGCCATACGAAATTGTCCCTAGGTATGAATGTGTGTGTGTGTGTGTGTGTGTGTGTGTGTGTGTGTGTGTGCCCTGTGATGGCCTGGCGGCCTATCCAGGGTGTCTCCCCACCTGCTGCTCAGTGACTGCTGGAATAGGCTCCAGCGACCCTGAGAGCAAAAGGGTCTTTCAAAACAAAGACCTCAACCTCCACACCAAAATATCTGTCTACTTGGCAGTTGTCATCACGACTCTCCTCTACAGCTGTGAGGCGTGGACCCTGCACAGCCACCACCTCAGAGGATAACCTGGCGTGACCGAGTGCCCCATACTGAAATACTCCGCAAGACCAACTGCATCAGCATGGAGGCTACCGTCACCCAGCACCAACTTCGATGGCTCGGTCATGTCATCAGGATGCCAAAGGAGCGCTTACCGCGTAAAGTGCTGTATGGCCAGCTACATCTTGGCCGCTGCTTGGCAGGGGGCCAGAAAAAACGGTACAAAGACCAGCTGAAGACCATCATAAAAAAGTGCGGCCTGAACCCGAGCCAGCTGGAAGACACTGCCGCCCAATGCTCCATCTGGCGGCAGCTCTGTCAACAAGGGGTGCAAAACCTCGAGAAGGACCACAGTGATCGACAGACCAGAAGACGTCTGAAGAGACATGAAGCCAGTACCACACCTACACCCCCAGTCAGTGATTTCACCTGTTCTGTCTGCGGCAGACATTGTGGATTGCGGATTGGGCTTTACAGCCATAAGAAGACTCACAAGTGACAGAGGCAGGATTGTCATCATCGGACACGACGGACAACCTAAAGCAAAAGCAAGTGTGCCCTGTGATGGCCTGGCGGCCTGTCCAGGGTGTCTCCCCGCCTGCTGCTCAGTGACTGCTGGAATAGGCTCCAGCGACCCTGAGAGCAGGATAAGCAGTTCAGATAATGGATGAATATGTGTATATATAGCGTTTTTTTCCCAAAACCGTCAATGGTGTTGTTATAAGTGCTCAACTAATGAGGAGCAGAATATCAATACTGATGCAGGAAAAAAAGTGATGAGTGCACAACGCATGAAACAGGTCTGTACTGCAATGTATTAAACTTTTTTCCCTGTATCAGTATTGATATATGTAACTTCAGTCCTCATTAGTTGAGCACTTCTAACACCATTGACGGTTTCTGAAAAAAACGCTATATATATATATATAATTTTATTTATATATCACCTTTCTAAAACAATGTTACAAAGTGCTTCACAAAAAAAAAACATAAAACCAGACAGGGCAGGAATAAGAGTAAGATCAAATAAGAGATTATATATATATAAACGGTAAGGAAAGTGCTCAGCAAATAAGGAGCAAAATAGTCCAGTGAGTCAAGTAAATACTTTTTGAGATATGTGTGTGTGTGTGTGTGTGTGTGTGTGTGTGTGTGTGTGTGTGTGTGTGTGTGTGTGTGTGTGTGTTGAATAAATGGAATACTGGAGATAAAACTTTTCTTTTCTTTTTTTAATTAATACTTTTGCATTTACTCGGTCAGCAATTTTCTGCCACCCCAGCTCAGGTTCTTTTGCTGCTGCTTCTGTATTGCTTTTTTCCTTAAATATACACTCATATTCTGCATAGGTATTCATGAATATTTCTAACTCCAGTTGGGCAAAGTATGATGACCTGTTTTCTCGCTGGTTGCCATGGTGAATCGTATCCCATTGATGAGCCCATTGATGATGGCCTTTTACAGTCGCCGCGCATGCGCTTAACTCGGAGTGAACGTACTTGATAGACTAACTCATGAACCAAAAACTCCGAGTTTGTCAGCTCAGAGTTAGTCGACCTGGAGTTCAGGTTTCAGCTCAAGAGTTTGTTAAGCCTGCTTTCTGAAACAGGCCCCAGCTTCCCAGATCATTACCCTGACTTTAAGAACACCAAAACTGGAAGTAACCTTCACCCTCTCTAATTTATTACCAAAGCATACCCATTCCTATCCATATACCTAAACTTAACCATTTCATATGTAATAGTATTAAAGTAGATAATCTGAGCGAATGTCTTCAACTCCATCTTCATGTGACATGCATGTTAGAGAGCATTTCCATTTGGTCTCACAGGCCAGACATATACACATACACTCATCCTAAAGTGGTGTAGGCGTAACGTGGGCAATCATCATATTTTGGGAACTACGTGTTGTATTGAAATGTTTTATCTGCGAGACTCGGTTGCGTATTCTAAATTAGCAGTCTAACTGAGTATTCTGAGGCATAATCTATAACAAAGGAATGCAAACAGACAGAGCCAATACACACCAATGCCAGTGTTATTTCTGAGTTAATAACTGGTCATCACCTTTAAAATTCAATTATAGTACAGTGCACAGTTATAGAGAACAGTTCTCCCCACCCCCCAAACTTAAATAATTAGAAGGTACAACACCTCAAATCAAAATTACAACATATACTTTTATTTGATCACTGGAAGAAGAAAGAATCCTAGGTTAGCCCGTTTTATGCAAAAGCCGCCATCACTCAAAGAATAGCGACAGGTTCTGATCCATGTTTGTGAAGGAATACTCACCAACAGGCTACGGGTACAACATAGTTAGACATCAGCGAGTTCACTGTTTACACGAGAGTCATCTAAAAAACCAAGCCTCGCCGTGTAGAGAACAAACATTTCCAACAAGCAGTGTTAGCAGCTCTGAGATGTTAATTGGCTGAGTTAGCGGGCAGTTCCTTATGTAAACCCGTTTCCATCAACAACTTTGTAAATTCCCCCAGAAATCATAGTTCCTTTATTAACAACTGGGCTGTTTGATCCCCTGGGCTGTGCAGCTCAGATCTGTATGGAGAGCAGTATGAGGAGGTCACCATTAAATCAACCGTTTCTGAAGCCTCTTGCGTGGCGCTAATGATTATAGTGGTGGGGCTATGAGCTGAAAACTGTAATAAGTCCGAGGAAGTCTAACAAGCTGACAAAGACACTACGAAGCTTCATTAAGTGTGAAGTGAAGTGAAGGGAGGCTGGTGCCTTCCACCAATTTTCTGCAAGTTCGTGTAAGGCTTGTTTGTTAAATGACCCAACTGGTGCACAAACAAATAGGCTAGATTAAATGTTGGCTTACCAGACTGATTATCGTTTGCCCTCTTAATTTTCATGGTTACATTCATAGACTCTCATCCAAACAACACTACGAATTTAATCCTATGCTACTTCACTCTTTCCTACTAATTCACTTTCTTTCAGTCTGTATCTTGCTCTTTCATTTGCATGCCCCAACTCACCGTTCTTAGCATGTCCAAGATGGTGATGCTGACAGACAGACAGACAGATGGACAGACTGTAGCTTTTCTAATTTGCTGCACTGATTATTTCCCAAACTCCTGTTTCATGTCAATAACAAAGCCAGCTCCATACTGTATGTAGAACTGCACACAAACAGAGAAACCAATTAACTGCGACTCTTTCTGGTTACATGCAAGAGAGAGAAAGAAAGAAAGAAAGAAAGAAAGAAAGAAAGAAAGAATGAAAGAACGAACGAACAGAAGAAAGAAAATGAACTTACTCTTTGCTTTATGCAGGTTTGCTTTATACAGCGTTATCTATTGACCCAATCTATCCGTTATGTATGTTCCTTCTCAAAGTGGTGGGTGTTTTCCCCCCAAAAGTGGACCTTGTTATTCCCAGCACAGGATGCAAGCCAGCCTTTGACCTTCCATGGCTACGAATACACTATACCTTATAAAATACCAAAAATGGGCATTTCAGGCTTGTAATCTTTATATGGTAGTGACCATGTGTTTTTTTTCTTCCTACGATACTGAGTATGATTTAGTTGGACTTCATTTTTGGGGTTTGTTAAATGATGCACCCGGTTCCCCCTTGACTACACCCATGTCAATCCCATACACATTTATTAGTTTCCATCATGTACTTGCATTTGACTACAAGGGTTAATTACCAGCATCTAGCCTTCACAGATCCGCCTTTGGAGTCTATGGCAATACAACTGGAAAATGTGTTCCAAAATAAGCCAATACAGCACTACATCATCTTCATTACAATGCTTACGGTTCAAATTGTTATTTATAATTGGTCGTTTTGACCCCAGTGGACAGAAATAAATTCAAGGGCTTGTTATGAAAAAGTGAGATTTGAGCTCTGTTGATAAAAATAATAAAAAAATAGATAAAGATTAAAAAAAAGGTGCATAATGTGGTTAGATGGAGCACGGCGATATCCAGGTTGTTCGGTGATCCTGGGTGGCGCGCGACATCATTGGTGGAGGGCGCGCCAGTTGCAGCGGGGACGCACGCGTCCGCCACTCCGCCTCGGTCGCGGTAACCCACCTTCGGAACACGTCTTCCTGTAGCGCCCATTTGAAGAAGCGCCAGAAGAAAACAGAAAGAAAGAAAGAAAGAAAGAAAGAAAAATCGCCGGTGTTTCTCGGCGGCGGTGGCGGCGGCGGTTGTTGTTGTTTTCCCTCTCGGTGCGCGTCCGGAGCTGTCCTCGGTGCTCCAACATGAATCAAAGTGCAGGGGCAGCTCAGCACAGTCGGCGATACTCCTCCGACGTAAAGGTAAGCGATAACGTTGCTTGTTTAGCGTCGACGACCACTGCCTTTTTATTTTATTTTTTATTTTTTATTTTTCCAAACTATGTTGCATTAGGAAACGTAAAATGGAGAGAACGGATGTATACCGCTGTGGGAAGTTTTCACCAGAGTAAAGTTTTCCGTTTTTTGTCCCCCCGCGAAACTTTAACGAGCAGGACGGAGTTGGCTTTGTGTGTTGATGTGGGTCCGTAGACGGAAGCCAAACCGAACCACGCCGAGGCGGCGGAGCGCCCATCCAGGCAGATGCGCCGGGATTATTTCTCTTGTAGGCTATTTCCTTAAATCCGTGTCTTGGATTTCTCATGCGTGGACACATTGTTGAATAAATGATTTAACTGGGCTCAGGACAAAATGGTCCTCCTGTCTGAGGCCGGTCCCTCTGAGTGCCCTGACTTAATTAAATGATTCATGGGACTTTGGAGAAGACTGACAAAAATACTGCAGGGCAGTATATATACGGAGTGAATATTTCATTCAGTGGCTACTGACAACTTGGCGTGCTAGCCCTTGCGATCGTTTGGTATTGATTTGAAATATCAGAGATTAATGGACATTATTGTGTTCCACACTGTGTTTGTGCCATGCGTGTGTGTGTGTGTGTGATGGGGGCGGGGGGTGCGTCTACAGACTACAGACAGGTATACTTATAGTCAAAGGCAAGGGAACTAACTGCTGCTCAGTCTGGCTGGGTTCTATATCTCAAGAATTAGATAAAGTCCACTCTGAGAAGCACAAAAAAAATTGTGAATCTCAATCACTCTTGCTGTGTTAATAACTAAATTAATAAGGTACTGTGCTTGTTTGTTAAATTCTATGCAGCGTAATAATGAGGCCATAAAAGGCAGGTGCAGAGATTGGAAAGTGAAGACAGTCATGACATGGCCCCCATGGGGCTTGGGAGAGAAATGAGAGTGCATCGATTGCTGTGGGCTATCAAGTTGTTCATTTGATTGACTCCTCATTCACAACCATTATGCTTGAGTGTGAAGTGTCAAACTTTGTCTTTTGAGACCAGATTTTGCCTGCTGGGACGTTGTTGAAGCAATGTCCCGTAAATGTAGATGAGTCAAGACTTCCAAGTTTTGTGAACTCGGGTAGAGGTTGAGGATAAAAATCAAGACTACTGATCCATGTGGACATTGATCTCAATCTGTAAGGACATATTTGCAAATTTGTACTCATGCTTATAAACATTCATTGCTATCTGCAAATTTATTGACTTGGAAAAATGCAATACAGTCTCCAAACGTGTACTCTAGTTTGTGAACTTGCATGAACATTTCAAAATATATATAGTTAAACTTTAAATTGTAAATGGACATTTGTAAATTGTAAAACGAACTAAAACTTCATTGCCAAGTAACTCCGGCTAAATTCCTAAATTTGACCTGCCCTTATAATCTTGTCCACTGGCTGCTGCTAGCTGTCTATGATGAATATGTTCCAAAAAACTGCATGAACCTGACCGATCAATTTTTCCAATGAACTCAACGCCTTCTTCACCCGCTTTGAAACGCAAGAATCCTGGCCAAAGACGATAAACAGGTTCTCACACTGAGCACACATGATGTACAGAGCAGGCTGTGGAGGGTCAATCCACGCAAAGCTGCAGGCCCTGACGGATTTCAGGACAGGTATACTTAAGGACTGTACTGAACAGCTAGCTGTGGTACGTCCAAGAATCTTCAATTTGTCTCTATCTCTAGCAATGGTCCCCAAGTGCCTGAAGTCAGCCATCATAGTGCCGGCAATCTGAATGACTATCATCCGGTTACCCTCACACCAACAATAATGAAGTGTTTAGAAAGACTGGTCCTCTCCCACATCAAAGCCACCATCCCCGCCTCTCTGGACTCATACCAGTTTGCTTATAGAACTAACAGATCCACAGAGGAGGAGGCCATTTCTCTGGCTGTTCATACTGTCCTGACTCACCTGGAGAGACAGGGCACATACATGAGGATGCTATTCATAGACGACAGCGCTGGCATTCGCCACTAACACCATCGTTCAGTTTGCAGATGACACAACACTGATTGGCTGATCTCCATTAATGATGAATCAGCCTGTAGAGTGGAGGTGCTGAACCTGGTGAGATGGTTCTCAGAGAACAACCTGTCCCAAGGAGCTAATCATCAACTTCGGAAGGTCACGGACTGATGAGTACACTCCAATCTTCATCAAAAGAGACAGAGTGGAGAGAGCGTCCAGCTTCAGGTTTCTGGGCATTCACATCTCAGAGGGCCTCACGTGGATCACCAACACCGCTGCACTGGTCAGAAAATCACAGCAGTGGCTGTTTTTCCTGAGGACACTGAAGAAAACTGGTCTGCTCCAACAGCTGCTCGTAGTCTTCTACGCAGCACCACAGAGAGCATTTGAACATACTGCATCTCTCTTCTTTTGGGGGGGGGTTCCCCCCTTTTTTTCTCCCCAATTGTGTCCAGTCAATTACCCCACTCTTCCGAGCCATCTTGATCTCTGCTCCACCCCCTCTGCCGATCTGGGGAGGGCTACAGACTACCACATGCCTCCTCCGATACATGTGGAGTCGCCAGCTGCTTCTTTTCACCTGACAATGAGGAGTTTCGCCAGGGGGACGTAATGCCTGGGAGGATCATGCTATTCCCCCCAGTTCCCCCTCCCCACCCCCGAACAGGTGCCCCGACTGACCAGAGGAGGCACTAGTGCAGCGACCAGGACACATACCCACATCCAGCTTCCCACCCACGGACACGACCAATTGTGTCTATAGGGACGCCCGTCCAAGCTGGGGGTAACATGGGGATTCGACCCGGCCATCCCCGTGTTAGTAGGCAATGGAATAGACTGCTACGCTACCTGGACGCCCCCTCATACGGCATCTCGGTGTGGTATCTCAGCTACACAGCAGCTGATAGGAAAGCTCTTCAGCGGGTCATCTCCAGAGCACAGAAGATCATTGGGATACAGTTCCCAGCCCTGGAGGACATCTAAAGCTCCCGATGCCTCAGAAAAGCTGCCAGTATCTGTGAGGACCCCACACAGCCACGCCATCGTCTGTTTGAACTCATTTCATCTGGCAGGCGTGATAGACTCCTCTACGCCACACCACCAGACTAAGAAACCGCTTCTTCCCCAGAGCCCTAACTGGTCTGAATCAGTCCGCGAGGTAGCCCCCATAAACTGTCTGACTGCAGTTTTCAGGGATTAATACTTTCACCCACATTGTGCTATTTAAAGACTCTATATCTACATTCCCTTGGCTTTGTTGCTGTTTTACACATCTCTAGCACTACTTACTACTGTTGGACACTGTTTATACTGTTCATATAAACTGCTACTTTGTTGCTATTTTATTTGATTTCTTGTTTTATTTTTATCTTATTAATTGTTTTATAGCATTGATTATGGAACCTGCAAACCTAATCTCGTTGTACTTGTACGATGACAATAAAGATATAAGCATTTAAGGTGTAGGATTTTGTTGATAAGCACAGCTTTCCATGTCACTTGGCTAATCTCACAGTGTCTCAGTATATACGTATGGTCCACTTAACGTGGCCCTGCTTGAAATGCCAAAGTCCTGTTGGAACAAGGATGTGAAGCTACTTCAAGTAAGCTGTTATGGATTTGTTAACATTTTGTTTAACCATCTCTTTGAATGGAGAGAAAAGTTGAAACTCACACCTGCACATAAAATCGAACATACACATTTGTGCACGTTCACTCTAATGACAAAACTCGGCCTACGCTGAATTTGTTTTTGGTTTCAGTGAGCAGTCTTTGTTCCATTAGTGAAACAAATTTGCTTTTATTCCCACCCAAATATCTTTTTTTATACTTGCCGTGTGTGGTGAGTGGGGTGCGGTGGCACCTGTCTCCGGTTAGCCTAATTGGCTCAAAACAGGTTATAATGTGGTTGCAACCCCATGAAGACGCACCAGGGCCAGAGAGAGAGCTGAAGGCTGTATGGCACTCTCCCCACCAAAAGACTTTTATAAATGTTTATTTTTAGTATTTTAATGGTTCCTTACTCTGTTTTTAACCTGTCGTCATCGTGTTTATAATGAACAGGCTGACCATCTGTGTCTGTGGCCCTGTGATTGTGAGCCCTGGTTGTGGTGCAGATTTGCCACACCATGATATTTATGCAGCCATGCCTTTGTCAACAGACCATTGTGCTTCATTTACAGATGACTGGATATTCTATCTAACTAGCCCCTTACCGATTTATCCCCCAGTGACTTCCACAAGCATCGCTGACACATGCCAAAATTTCTACTTCTAATATCCAAAAGAAGAAGAAAAAAAAACCTGTGCTTTTAGGGTGACAAAACAAATTACTCTGATTGTGACAAATCAGATACACTTCGATTATCTTAATTTTGCAAAGATAATGCGTACACTGTTCTTGAACAGGCGGGCTCCTATCTGGTGGTTGGTAGCTGTAGGCTAAACCCAAAGACTATATGTCTGGATAGATAAGTGCAGTATACCTTCTGCAGATATCCAGGCTTTTAGTGAAAGTGGCATAATGGGAACTGAAAGCACTGTATTGAGAAGCAATGTATATAAGACTGCATCTCCAGGGTGCAGAATTTGTCTATTGTGCTGTGCAGGTTATATGCACATTACGTACTGGATAAAACTGATTGTGAAATATACAAAATAAAAGCTACCGGTCAAGTGTAGATGCGACTGATGGTTGTACAAACCACAGAAACTCCTGCAACTCTGCAATAAACCCTTGGTAAAAACAATATCAGCCTATCTTTAGAAAGAAACTTGCCGAGATTTGGAAGTTTAACAGCTCCATCTTTATGTACTGCACCACTCAGTGTTTCTTATTTTGTCTAATGTTCATGAAAGCCTGCTGTAACCATGGATTTAGGAAACTTGATTGATACAATGGCATGTGAGGCATAACCTTTCTTCCCCACTTACAATATACGGCCAATTACCCCACTCTTCCAAGCCGTCCCGGTCGCTGCTCCACCCCTTCTACCGATCTGGGGAGGGCTGCAGACTACCACATGCCTCCTCCGATACATGTGGAGTCGCCAGCCACTTCTTTTCACCTGACAGTGAGGAGTTTCACCAGGGGGATGTAGCATGTGGGAGGATCCCGCTATCCCCCCTCCCAGTTCCCCCCCCCCCCCGAACAGGTGCCCCGACTGACCAACCAGAGGAGGCGCTAGTACAGTGACCAGGTCGCATACCCACATCTGGCTTCCCACCCGCAGACACGGCCAATTTTGTCTGTAGGGACGCCCGACTAAGCCGGGGGTAACATGGGGATTTGAACTGGCGATCCCTGTGTTGGCAGGCAACAGAATAGACCACCCACATCACCTGCACGCCCCCAGACCGAGAAATTTTAATTTATAATTTCATTCTTAACATTGTGTTACACTGAGCTTTTACAGCTAAGTTATCCCTCTTGATTTGTTGTCGAAACTTTCTGCACATCTAACAGTGGTGAGGTCAATGTTCACTCCATGACTGTCTGAGGATGCCACGGGGCTTATTAAGGTAAATAAGCTAAGCAATTTGGGTGTCTAGAAAAGTTCTATATAAATGTAATGATGGTGATGATTATTATTATTAGTATAATAATGTCAAGTGAAGTGAAGTTTATTTGTATAGCCCACAGTCACAGTCTTGGAGGGCTTACATTCACATTACATTCTCAAAAAACATAAATACAGCAAATGACAATGGCGACAATGTACGGTGACCTCCATCCTTATACCATCAATTAGGTAAGATAAACTTCCACCAAAATAAAAAAAAAAACATCCTAAGCTGTTGTGTTTCTAGTTCGTTGAGAAGACTGTCATGACTCGAACACACACCCTAGGGTTTGAACCACCATGTTAGCCACTTGACTCCCAATCAGTCTCTGAAATGTAGAGTTGATTTGGAGGCAAAGACACTTGTAAATCTACATGTTATCAGTCACAGAAATGAGAGGCCTCCTTCAATGACCTCATTCAATACACTTTTCGAAACATTGCCAGCATGGAAGAATGGAAGTACAACTTTCCTTCATTTTTACTTTAATATCATTTGTGGAAACGAAACGATTCTGTATTTGTTAGGTTTGCCACTAATAATCTGATCTGGTCATGTCCAAATCAATGATGACTGTAAAATTATCTTAACTATTGAATATTTGTTTAATTGTGGCTGTGTTAGCCAAAGGGAACTACTTCAAGTTGTGCTAACTGGCTTTACTATTTCAAGTTCAACAGGGACACATTAGCGGTTGTTGTTGTTGTTCTTAAGTTTTTGATTTAACCATAAGGTTATTATTTTATCACATTTTTGCAAGGTCAAACAAAGAAATGGTCTATTGTTTCGGTCTTAGCAATTCATGTCCTGAGAAAAGTTACCACAGCTAACAAGGCTGCAGGTTTGCTGATTTTAAATGTTTTACTGCTCTGCAACAGCCACAATTTCCATTTCCGTTTCGGTGGCTTCATGCTTCCATCAAAACTCCTCATTGGACAGCAAATGGCAGAAGACTTAAATCGTGTATTGATTACTCTGCAACATTTACTGTCTGTTGGTGATACTGCATCTTGTTTTGTGCTAGCTAGAGATATACAGTCTCATAAACTAAGACTCCTGTCAAATCGCAATTATTGGTAATTGTGCATTCATAATTTGCTCACATTCAAATCACAATTACCAATAATTGTGATTTGAATGTGAGTAAATGATAAATGCATCATCCACGTAAGCGTTATATTTATGTTCATGAGGTAAAGCTGTACAACAATGGACAACAAGTAAACCAAGCATATCTACCTGATCTTAGCTTCTCTACAGCTGACTATGAGAAAGGAAAAATAAAGTTCTGTATAGGTAGTAGGGTTTAATGGAGATGTTTTTCTTTTTTTTTAATTTTCTTTTTTTTTTCTTTTAGCATGGTCTCTGTCATGGCCAGTGGTCATGGCAGAGGAAAACTAATTCTTACAAATTATCCAACTTAACTCCCAACTTAACAGCCATGTTTACCTGTGCCCACTCAAAACATAGTCTAACACTGAATTACACAGAAAACGTTCTTGCAATATGTGTTTGGGAGGAAAAAAAATCAACAACTTTCATTGTAGTATCTTACTGGGAAGGGGGCCTTAGCAGCATGGGATGTACCTATTTTTCCCTCATTAGTAATTTCATTTACATTTTCTTAATTATAAGTATATAAGACTAACTAAGAATATAACATTTGTGGGGAAAAAGGGAAGTTTACTTGATCAACTGCAACTAGACTAATACGAGACCATTACGGTTGTGGTCATCAGTACCGACCAGTGGGAATTGTGGCTTCTTGATAAGTTTCTTATTTCACACATGCTGATCTTCTCTAAATCATGCCAAAGTATGGTTGAATCAAACTTTGCCACATTGCACTCAGGAAAGTGGTTAACTCAAGCTTCCAGTTAGCCATGCACAATGACAGAGCTTGGTTATAGCCGATTAATGACAAAAGAAACTCATGAAAACACAACCTTTTGAGATGTGTACTTGTACTGGAACTTAGAAATACTCTCTCTTAGAGCCACACTTTCACCAGTTTTTCTCATAAACAAACACCCATTTACAATTTCTAGTTTAAGCATCTACTTTCAAATTCTGATACAAGTCAAAATTGAAGATCATATTGCATATCTCCAAGTCTTCCAAACGTATCAAGTATGTATTTGCAGAGAGTATTACACTTTGTTCACAAGCCTGAGGAGACATTTGCAAATATGCCCTAACAGATTGAGATACATGTTCGCGTGTCAGTACATATATCTGTACTGTATAAAGTCTTGAGTTTATCCTCACGGTGCTGTTTTAAGTACTATTTTGAAAGTGGTTTATATTTTAAATATAGCATTAAGCATTGTTGTAAAGCCCACACAACACACATCTCTAGAGAAGCACTCAAGTAATTCGAGCGATGTTTTTCACCATTTAAATTGTTTGTGCTGAACAAAGTCATTCAAATTCACCGGATTAATTTAGTCGTCTGTGCAGACTTTTTGCCCCTTATATAATGAACATATGTCTGGAGCCAAGAATAGAAACTAGGCTAAGAAGACAACACTTGCACAGTGGCTCGTGAGTCTATATGATGGTGTATGTTCAACAGACTTCACTAAGTAGACACTCAATTAGAGCATTACAGAAACAGAAATAAAGCTGTTGGGCACCTAGTGACCTAACCATACAATAATATAGCTTACCAAATGACATATTATAATTAGCTTTGCTTGGATTTGCAGCCGTGTCCCAAATATAAACATGCGCTGGGGCTGAAGGGTATCTTCCGTGGGTAAAAATCACTGTTAAAAAGCCAACAGAGCACATTGTCTTAGCAGGCTGCCGTATGGGACTTGTGCTTACGGCATGATTGTTTCAGGCCACTCTAAGCCTTTTCTCTCACATACCTGTCTTTTCCATTTTCACCCAGTTTGCACCGTCTGGACCGTAAATTCTCACAGGGACTTCCTGTCACAGATCTCTAAGTAAGATTTCAGTTAATGTTCACTGTTTAAAAATAATAATTGATCAAGATTGGACCAGTTATTAGAAACATTGAAACTCGGTTAACTATTTTTTTTTCCTGGGCTTGAGGCCAAGGCAGAAAATGACACGCAGTGTGTATTTTTGACTGTGGAGCGCAGGGATATGCCTTGCGGCATCTAGCATACTGAAAGCTGTCATTTCAAAAGCCAGAAACACACAAACACATACGCGCACACACTGTTTTGGCACAACTCATCCCTGCAGTAGCAACAATGAAAGCAGTCCATTGCTCTCCAGTCTTTACTCCGTGGCTGTATGACCTTAACGTGGGACTGTTTTGTATCTCAGTTTTTGCAAGTGTAAGGTTGCAGGAGGTGGCAGACATGTCGGCTTAGGGTTTGAAGGAGAGAGAGAGATCATGAGCGAGGAGAGGAGGAGCAGAGCCAGGGCGTGAGAGAGCTGAAATGGAAACAAACCAGTCACTCCACCGCTGAAAGTCAAACACTGGGGATGGAGATTTTCTTTTTTCCATTCTCCAATTGAATGAATGAGCTCTTAGTGATAGACAACACATACCGACTGCCGACTAAACCTGAACACTGCATTCATTTTGGCCCAGGGAGAGTCTTGTTTATAGCCTTAATGTTTGTAAATGTTGGCTAAGATTGAAGGTATTTTGATGGTACTTGGGCTCTTTAAATGTCCTTTTTTTAAGTTAAATGGTGGATACAAATTTCAGAAGAGTTTTACTGTTCATAGTCGAAATAAATAAAATAATAATCGTCATTGAAATTTAAATCAACATTTATTTCCAAAACCAAATCGAAATTGAACCAAAAAAAACAAAACAAAAACAAACAAGAAAAGAGCATCTGGGTGGTGTGGCGGTCTATTCCTTTGCCTACCAACATGGAGATCGCCTGTTCGAATCCCCATGTTACCTCCGGCTTGGTAGGGCATCCCTACAGACACAATTGGCCATATCTGCGGGTGGGAAGCCGGATATGGGTATGTGTCCTGGTCGCTCCACTAGCGCCTCCTGTGGTTGGTTGGTTGGTTGGTTGGGGTGCCTGTTCAGTGGGAAGGGGAACTGGGGGGATAGCGTGATCCTCCCATGTGCTACATCCCCCTGGCGAAACTCCTCACCGTCAGGTGAAAAGAAGGGGCTGGCGACTCCACATGTATCGGAGGAGACGTGTGGTAGTCTGCAGCCCTCCCCAAATCGGCAGAGGGGGTGGAGCAGCGACCAGGATGGCTCAGAAGAGTGAGTAATTGGCCAGATATCATTGGGGAGAAAAAGGGGGCAACCCCCCCCCCAAAAAAACCCCGCTAATTGCTCAGCACTACTCCAGGCAGAGTTACTTGAGGGCATGGACGCCCATTTAATAAGTGTTTCTTTGATGGACAACAGGAAGCTTTTTTGTTTTTGTCAATCTTGTATTGATAAACTGTCTAAACAGTGGTGGTGAGAGGATAACCTGTGATTAGAGCAACAGTTGTTTCTGCATTATTTTTTTTTAATTGTTTTACTGAAATAATATATTTGAAAACTAAACATTCCAGTTTTTTGCTGACGGCCCCTCGGAACCCATTCATTGACTCAGTGGGGGTCCTCAGACTCCACTTTTATAATAATAGTAACTGGTGATAATAAGCAAACTCTTAGCATGTTTACGGGTTTGTGTCAGGGAGAAAGGGCTCTGAGTCTGATTTGGCATGTTGACTGGAGAGCAAAAGTGTAAAGTGCTTTTCAACAGTGAAAGCATCGAGACAGTCCTTGTCTGTGCTTGCAAAGTGCCTTATAATTTTTGACATGTGGTGTTTTATCATCAGACTAAATGTCCCTGCAGCTTGCGGGATGTCAAAAAGCTCAATTCACAAAAAACGGGGAATTTCAATGCGAGGGTGCTCTGGCCAATCTGCACCGTATAGATTCAGACCTCGCATCGGTGTATTATGGGATAGAATCTGACCCAGGATCTTTGCTTCGTGTCCTGTCCCCATCATCCTTCCTGTCAATCCTTGCTGTTTTGTCTAATAAAACCATAACTACCAAAATATAATCTTTAAGGAAATGAACTATTATTAACTGACTCAAGAGACATGCCATGTTGCTCATTGAGATGAGGACAATTCCAGCAACCATCTTTATATATTTTCACTACCGCCACCCCCCGGCGTGAGACTTCCTCCTTTGAAATGATTCCCGCTGTTTGTTACCTAACCAGTGCCAGATGTGTGGTAGGTTATTGTGTGTAAGCTTCTTAAATGTCTTGAGATTATTCCCAGGACGATCACACTACTAAACAATGCATGATAAGGGCATGGCCTCTCTCTTAAAACATTAATCCAATCTTATTGAGTATATTCACTTCATATCATTTTTGATTCTTAAATTTGATTTGATTGATTTTTGACTTCTGTTCTCATCACCGAGTAGCTTTCAACAGAAATGCAGTTCCTGTACTGCCTCTTTACGTTCAGTATGACAGATTTAAAAACAAACAGGGGCCTTGGAGAGCGTTTTCACCCGACTCCCAAAACCATGCTCTTTTTATAGCTTATTCTTGCCTCTTTCACTGTGGTGTGTTTTTGTAATTAGTGGCGTGAAGTAGAAGGTTTCAGGTTCAATCCCATAATAGTCGCTGTTGCATCCATCAGCAGCCATGCACCTGTCAACATGCCCCCCAGCCACACACTCAAACCGATATCTGTGCTGCAAGTCAGTCTGCTGAAGAATATCAGATAAATGATCGAATTATAAATCATAAACCCAAGATTGTAAACCTGAATTAAAAGCTGACCATAGCTGAGGGCAACACAGGAGCTGTGCACGGGGGAACAGCTGGAGAGGCAATCCTGGTCTTGTTCTGAAAGAAGATTAACGTTATTGCAGTTTACCCACTGTTATCTCCTGCCTGGCTCTGTGTGGCATTTGGAGCATGTGGTTAAGGGGAAAGTTGGCAGGGGGAGACGCAGTTCTGATATAGTATATGTCATTTTCCATAGGCAGGAAAGGCAGCCGTAGCTTTCAAAGGCTGTTGATTGCGTGCTATCAAGAAGTTTTTTCTGGCTTGCTGTTTCCATGACTATGGGCTTCCCATTTAAAATAGAGGGAAATAAGAATAATCGGTTTGTATGTTCTTTTTGATTTTATTCTTAAACCACCCTTTTCTGATGTGCATCTTGGTATTACATTTGTCCCTCGCGTAACCACAAAAGAGAATATTGTCTATGGGGCGTACACAGCTTTTACAGACCTACCTTTAAATTCATATCAGAGTTAATTTTTGATTTTCTGCACAGTCAGAGCAGAAACCTATCTGTTTCATCGCATCATATAAAGAAGTGACCGGGGGTACACTGAAATTACCTTTTTTGCTATTTCACTTCCTCCAACCACAGATCATTTAGACTCTATCAGCAGGTTGGTACCGGGCTAATGTGTCTATTAGAGGAAATAGATTAATCAGCACCAGTGAGATATGAAAAGTGACGGTAACTTATTACTCTGACTAAAGTAAAAATCTTTTACGGACATTGCTTATGAAAAATATGGCCGTTTTATCTTTTTTTTCCCCAAGTCTGCTGGTAAACTATCAATTCCAAATCAAGTTGAAACAATCTTCCAGAGCTGTTGACAAAAATATTAAAAAATCCATGGTCGGTAACTTAAAATCGGTCTAAATGAGGTGTATGTACATTCATGTTTTTAATTGTTTACCATAGCTGTCGTGTAGTTATTGAAATTTTCAGTCGATTGCAATATGGATGCTGTGTAAGAGTCAACAATTAAATCAAGGAAAAATATAAAAACAATTCATTACTTTTGAAGCTGTCATTGCGCCTTTGAGTTTAAAAGTGAGTTTTATCCATGAGGGATTGGGGGAGTGCACGTGCTCAGGTGTTTGGAAGTTAGTTGGAGTCACAGGGAGGCGCTCTTCTTGGCCATGTGATCTTCTGTTCCTCTTTCTTTGCCAACTTCTTCTCTGCCCATCTGTTCTTCATGCAACTCTTCTCTGACAATTGTTTCTCTGGCTATCTCTTCAAAGTTTGCCCAGCCTCATATGCATATAAATGTAATGATGATGATGATTATTAGTATCATTATTATATATGGCCGTAGGGAGACAGGCTGTCTCCTCCTGCCTCTGGTGGAGGCAGCTCTTCACTTTCTGCTCAGCCTGGTTGGGTGAGGTGCTGCTTCAGCGCTGTTTGAGCCTCCTCATTGTCATCAGCATGGGTCTTTTTCCAGATCTTTCTCCAGGAGGAGAACATCCCTCTGCAGGACCTCCATATGTTGCGGCCAGGGCTTCTTTTTGTTTTGGTGAAGAAGTTCTTTGTTTTCCTCCCAGGCCTCTTTGTCAGAAAGAGCTCTCTGCAGCTCCTCTGCCTTTGGGAGTCCTTACCTTTTTGAGGACCCCCATATGCGTCAGCTGGAGTTTCTTTTTGTTTTGCTGGAGACATTGTATCTTTTCCTCCCAGGTCTTCTACCCAGTCTTTATGCCAGGAAGAGCTCTGTGTAGCTCATCTGCCCTTAGGGGGTGTTTTCTTTTTGAGAACCTCTGTTCCCTGAAGGAGTTTCTCTTTGTCCAGGAGGAGCATCTACTTATAGCCTCCATGTCTTTGGATTTATTTATTTATATACGTATATATATTTTTTGGTCTATCTCCTAAGCCCCAAGGACAGGTTTGTTGATACAGACGTTCTTCTCCTTCAGGATGGCTAATGGGTCTGGCTCTCTGGCCTTGAAGAGACTCTCATTACCTCTTCAAATCTGAGAAGGCCCTGTTCCCAAATAGCCTCCTCAATCTGGCATTTCTTCTTTTTCAGAACAGACTTTTCGACCACATACCTTTGTAGACCGGCCTCTTTTTCCTGGAGTGTCTTTTACATGTTGAGGTTTCTGGCTCAGAACTCACCCAGGAGTTGAGGCATCTCATCAACACCCAGCTTTGCAAGTCAAGTGAAATCGTCTGGGCTCACGTGAAAAGAGCTCCTCTTCTTTTCTACCCTTTTAATATTTGAAGATTTTTCCCTCACCTGCTCCCTCGTATTGATCTGTAAAATCAAAACAGGTTCATTTAACATTATTTACATAATGTAACTGGTTAACTTAAATTAGCTACTTTGTGTACTCATACTTTAAAGCCAACACTAGTTCTTAAAATATTCTTCATTTAACTTCATTGAACTCATCTAACATTTTTGATTATGGCGCGCTTTCTTCATACAAATCTGATTATAATTCAGCTTCCACTGACTGCTCCCTTAATGCCTTAACATGTTGCCTATCTAACAAGCTTTAACGTTCGTTGGTCTAAGTTCCTTGATCTTTCGGGTCAGCAGTACTGTTCAGATGTACGGTGTGCCTCTCACCGGTCTCCTCCCTGGAGTCACCCGCAGACCTCCAGAGAGCCCTCTGGTATTGTCAGGCCGCTGTGACTGACAGCTCATGGCTAGCGTTTACTTCTTGTATCTCTCCATCTCAAGTCTCTCATGTGGTTCACTTCTTTTTCTCTAGCGATCCTTCTCTTTGATGTGCATTGTATCGATTCTGAGTCCTGCACACTTTTTTTAAACTCGTTTTTTTTTTGTGTGTGTGGCATTTTCCCCCTCTTTTTCTCCCCAGTTGTACTTGGCCGATTACCCTATTTTCCGAACCATCCCGGTTGCTGCGCCCCCTTCTCCCCTTCTGCCGGTCCAGGGAGGGCTGCAGACTACCACATGCCTCCACCTACATGTGGAGTCGCCAGCCACTTCTTTTCACTTGTTGGTGATGAGTTTCGCCAGGGGGACGTAGCACGTGGGAGGATCATGCTATTCCCCCAGTCTCCTCCCCCCCGAACAGGCACCCTGACTGGCCAGAGGAGGCGCTAGTGCAGCGACCAGGACCACATCCGGTTTCCCACCCGCAGACATGGCCAATTGTGTCTGTAGGGACGACCGACTAAGCCGGAGGATTCGAACCGGCAGTCCCCGTGCTGGTAGGCAACGGAGCAGACTGCCACTCTATCCGGATGCCCCTTAAACTCGTTTTTAATGGCATCTGATGACACCTTGTTCTGATACACTGCAGGAAAATATGCATTGCTGATTGGCTTGCAGTTAGTTGTACATTATTTTTTGCATAACATGATGTGTCAAAAGGACCTTTTCCAATTGTCCAAATGAATGGTGCAAAATCTGAATGGTCCAGGATTAAAACTGTTCTTCCATTTCATCTTGAATGTCAGTAAAGTAACAATAAGAGGTTTAGTAAAGTGACATTAATAAACCTAATAGTTCTAAATACCATAATCATAACCATAGGTTAAAGCAGTGTCAGAATGGCATAAGGCGTGTTTTTTTTACCAGATTCTCATATCACAGAGTCGGCGGGCCAACAGAGGCCCACTGGCAGTATAGTCAGCGGCCCATAAATGCGATGCATTGAGGCAGCAGGAGCCAAAGCAGCTGGGAGTAGCTCGCCATATCCACTGCTAGCCGGAGGAGAACACGGATAAACCGGATTGAACAGGATGCATACAGTTGTGAGATTTTGAATCGTTGCAACATTTCTATTTCTTTTATAGATTTCTCATGTATGTTCACCAATGTTTGAGCAGCAGAAGTTACTATTTCAAACTGAAGCTGAAGCAGGGCTATAGGTTTCAGGGGATATGCAATGTCCTCACACATTACTTCTTTGAGAAGGCAGCCAACTTAGACTATCATTTCAAACTTGATAGTTCTCTAACTGCAGTAGGCCAGTATTCTCAATTGTCGGTGGAGTATATCAAACTCAAAATCAAATAAATGTTAATATGAAGATTTGTTTGAAGGTTCTGGGTTCGAGCCCTGGGATAGTCCAACCTTGGGGGTCGTCCCGGGTCGTCCTCTGTGTGGAGTTTGCATGTTCTCCCCGTGTCTGCGTGGGTTTCCTCCGGGTGCTCCGGTTTCCTCCCACAGTCCAAAGACATGTAGGTCAGGTGAATTGGCCATACTAAATTGCCACTAGGTATGAATATGTGTGTGTGTGTGTGTGTGTGTGTGTGTGTGTGTGTGTGTGTGTGTATGTCGGCCCTGTGTGATGGCCTGGCGGTCTGTCTAGGATGTCTCCCCACCTGCCACCCAATGACTGCTGGGATAGACTCCAGCATCCCTGCGACCCTTAGAGCAGGATAAGCGGTTCGGATAATGGATGGATGGATGAAGATTTGTGTTTCATTGTCTGACAGATGTCATGGCTGTATTTACCTTTATATAAGGAACAACTTTAACTGTACAGGTCCATAGAGGTGTGGTATCAATCCTAAACGAAGTCGGTGTGAATGAGAATTGTCATTGCGTATAACTCAATGGTCAAACTATAGGTAGTGTAAGGGTAAGGAGTTTGCCTCCTATCTTGACACTCGAGCTTAATATGCATCCACTCATGGTCCTGTAAGAAACCAAGGATAAAAGCATCCACATAACGTCCTATTGTTACGGTATCCCTAAGTAAAGCTTATAATTTAAAATCGGATCACTTCAATTTTGACCTTGTTATTTAAATTCCGACACTGTTATGTTTTTTGGAGACAAGTGTGTCATTTATTTTTCATCCTTTTAAGATCCTCAGATGTGCTGCCCATGTTAACCCTGAACATATCCTCCTCAAATTCGGTTGCTATAGATTGTTAATGAGCTTAAAAGCAAGGAAGTGAAGATCATTATCATCAGTTACAAGGTGACCAAAAAAAAAAAGAAAAAAAAACCCAACAGGATATTGAGCTATTTGAGTACCAGCGATGATGAGATGAAAAGAAATGGATTAAAGGTATTAAGAGTGGGCTTGTCAAACAGAAAATTAGAGTACTTGCCAAGCCTGTGTAAAAATAGAACAAAGCTATGTCTGCAAGCAGTTAAAATACCTTCCAAACTTCCAGAGTTAGCTAACGTGGATAGGGAGCTAAGCTGTCAGTGCTCTTGGAGGCAGAGAATGGGCAGACCGTTTTAACAGATATACTCGGCCCCAGGGATGTGATCAAGACTTTGGAGAACTGAGCACCAGAGCAATAAATGCATAGATAGCAGTGCTTTGGTAGATGCCTCCTCTGGTTCCCCGCTGTCCTTTCTTGAATGGGCATGCTAGGAATACTAGTTATACTGCTCTGCACTCTCGGAGATGTCACCTATTAGCAAATAGGTGAATGTGAATCTGGATCAGAGGGAGCGGTGTGAATAGCAGGATGATTTGTTGTGAGGGATCAGAGGGCCTATATACATTGACTTGCTTAGTGACCTGACTTTTTTGTGTTGAGAATGTACCGGAGACTCCATTGATTTACATTACGCCTCAAACCATCAGGGTAATCATATTCAGTTTAATGGGCTGATCAGGTATAAAACTCTTTGATGTCTTTTTTTGGACGCACATGTAAGGGAAAACATGTTTAATTGAAGTATCTTCCGATGAAAACTAGGAGATCAGAGAAGGTTGAATCAGTTCACCTGGATACAACGTTTATTGACAGATACTATGTTTCCAACTAAGTGACATCTTTCAGTCTAAACTGACTGCAGGTGTCCCCACCCTTATAAACAATACAGTTGCATATGACCAGTTTCATATGCAAATATGGGTGGGATCATTAACTAGAGTTTCATAAAACTGGTTGTTGGTTCGGTCGTTATGCAACTGTATTGTACTGTATTGTTTATAAGGGGTGGGGGGATACCTGCAGTCAGTTCAGACTGAAGATGTCACTTAGTTGAGTGATGAAACGTATCTCTCAATAAACATTATATCCAGATGAACTGATTCAACCTTCTTTGATTTTCTTACCCAGATTATTGAGCATGCATCAACACAAAAACTAGGAGACTCGTGCAGTGCTAGTGATAGCTGAGGAGGTGGATTACTGAAGGAAGTTAGGCACGCTAAATTAATGTCGCAGTGGATATCTAGTCTGAAAGGGGGGCAGATGCTGTGTATATGTGGGAACAAATATGTGGTTATACTACATTGTATGTCTTTGTACACTCTTGATATCTTGTCAGTGAAACTGACATCACACCATCAGTTCACCATCAGTCAGAAGTGGACTGGCTTTCCTGACCTAAGAAAATCTGACGTTTCGGGGATTTATGAGCACCGGACATAGAATGATTTTGTATAAAGTCTGCCTTCCTACAACCATTAGATATTGTGTCTAAAGCAGGTAATGAGTCATAATGAACTAATTAAAAAGAGCAGATGGAGCCTAAGAGGCTGGGTCGGTTATGAAGGGAAATTACATTGCTTCTGTGTCATTTTAGCAAGGACCACAGTTTGACTGTACTTTTTCAGATTTTGCCAGGCAGAAGGTTTGTTATCTACTTAGTGGAACCAAATGGGGTGGTTTGCTTCATCGGGAAAATTCCATCATGGTTTTGTACTTTGGCAGATTGCAGAAAAACCCCCAAAACAAAACAACTAAAGGTATGTATGGTCCCATAAGTCCTTGAATTATTTTGTTTTCCTTCCCTTATTATAAGTACATACATTAATTTCATCCCAGTCCACCTGGCATCATCTTCACAGCCGTAACATGTAACACCAGGACACTGTCACTGTACCTTCCTCTCCGCTGGATGAAGCTGCAGGACTCCAAGAGCTTCGTCCTGTCTGCCACACATGCCCTCAGTAACACTTCCCCCCCATTGTGATTCCTGTCAGAGCACAGCACAATGTCTCTGTTATGTCAGATCTGTCCTTGTAGTGTGCACGTGTGATTCACCATGTTATTTCTTTACTGGGTGGCAGGCCAGTGTTGCCAGTCTGGAAAAGAATTTCCTGTTTGAGGATTAAAAAAAAACTATCTATCTGTCTGTCTGTCTGTCTGTCTAATTGTGTGTTATGTGTGTCATGCTAGCAACCCATCAAGTCAAATTCTTTATAAGTAAATTTACTCAGCAAATAAAACATATGTACCTTTTTATGTTTTTCAAATGCAACTGTCGTTTTCAATGTTACTCTATATCTAGCATAAAGATGGAAATGTGGCACAATAATGCCTAAACAGTAAAATTTTCAAACTGAATTGTCAGCCAAACCATCCTCTTTAGAACCCCAATTGTTAAATTTAACACGACAATGCAATTCTCTCTTTAACTGGTGATTTCTGACTGTACTGTCTTTCTAGGGAGCCAGAAATTAGTTTTTGTTTTATGTTGGTCACACACACACACACACACACACACACACACACACACACACACACACACACACACACACACACACACACACACACACACACACACACACAATGCACTTTTAGAAACATGTCAATTATAATTACACCTTATGTCATTTTTATCATGCCAGCACTTCATCTAAGGATTGATTTGAATAAACCAGGCACTGGAGCGGATGGTGTCAGCCTTCTCAGCGCCTATGAAAAGCGACTGTCAGCTGCTGATGGTTTTGCAGAACATGGCTGTTGTTCGCAGCCTAAGGGAAACGAGTGTGGATGGGTTCCGTTGCGTCTCAGCAGTGGGAGGGGCTGTTGGAGCAGATGCCTGTTAAACGTGGCGAAGGAGCAAGAAAGCCTGACAAACCAAATAGAGGAAACCTCAAAACCACAGAAGGAAGCAGTAAATATGATCACCCTGGCTGGGCGGTGATTTAAAATGTCTTTGGCGGCGGTCCCTGTCTTGGGAGTACATTACTTTCACCGCTGAAATTATCCCTCGAAGGAGGAAAGAGTAGGCAGCAAATGAAGGAAAGAAAATTGCCTTTTTATTAGGGATGCATGATATTGAACTTTTGCTGATAGTATGCCGATATTTTCCAACTCATTTTAGGCCAGTTGCCGATGCCGATACCGATATATGCACCTATTTATTTTCCACCCAGTTGCGGAGAACATCAGGTTTCTCCTGTAGTGGACTTCAGTTAAGTCCACTACAGTCCACTACAGTCCACCATGGAAGCACCCGCGCTGCTCATCTCTATCTATTTATTTATGTTTTCTCTATGCGCAGCTACGCGGCCCTCCATCAGGTAAAAACGACGCAGAACTTGGTAAAACGTGAGTGCAATCTGTTTAAAAATTATTAAAATGAATATCTCAGTGTACCAGGGGCAAGGCGACGCAGCAGCGCTCCGCTGCTCGAGCGCCCACTTAAAAAGTTGAGCACCCACGGGGAAGGCCGATCCAAAAACGCATGAATAAATAAATAATAAATAAATAAATAAACAAGACTGTGTGCTGGGACGGTGTAGCCTGTTAAAATCTGTAGCGGAACAGTGTCGTATTTCACTGCGGTTTGTGTCTATGTCCGACAAACGACAGCAGCCTGGCAAGCCTGCGTCACGGTAGCGACCAAACCAAGCGCAATAACAGTGATTCTGTGACAGTCGTCACCTTGGGGCTATTCGCACTCGGCCACTTACGGGCAAACCCACAAATCGGTGCCTCTGCGCCCCGCCTATATACGTGACACACCGTGTCCGTGCGTGGTCAACGGCTCGCGTCCTGTGCGCATATTTAAAGCGCCATCTCGTGGCCAATGCCGATATTTCATTTTCAAGCCTTTATCTGCCGATACTGATGAGTGCCGATATCGTCGTGCATACCTACTTGCGCCGTTACAGTCGTAACATTTAGTACTTTTCGGCCATCTAGCGGTGCATTCTATTAATACAGTTTGCATACAGTTTCAGGCGCCATGACACAGGAAGTTAAACAACCAGGAAGTATGTTTATTTGCATTGAGATGACGTGTATCTGATGGACTTATGCACAATCCGTTTACACCTGCTTTCATCTTTCGTCCTTCGTGGCATCGTCTGTATGTATATTCTTAGTTTGACATATCTTTACTTATAGTTTGATATTTGTTAAGTTTGTCAGAATCAGAATACTTTATTTACGGCATAATTGGGTAATTGGGTAATTATGCCATTTAGTCGCCAGTTAATTAGGCCATAAGGCGGAACCACATGTGTGGCACGTTAACTGTTACTCTGCACTGTTAGTGTTAGGCTAGCTTTCAAGTCATTTAGTGCTGCAGTGAACAACTTATTCATGTAAAGGACTATGAATGAGTACATTCCAGTAATTTGAGGTTTGTGTTTTTATTTGTAGTTTCACAGCTTCCAACATTATTAAATCTGTGGACACCACTAACCGTCCTCAGAGCCGTCATGTAAGGAAGGTGTTGACACTTTCTGCCAGTGCCCTCACTCAGGAGCGAGAAGAGGGGAAGACAGTACACTACTTTTTATGTAGTTTGCATCATATGTGACGTTAATGATAAGCCAAAATAAGGGCCAAACCCATAAGCCTCGCAGGAATATTTTTGAATTTCATCTTGAATTTCAACCCAGAGTGGTTGAACCCACATGATGTGTTGTGTAAAAACAGCAACAACCGAATCAAGCAAGCTGGGTATGTGACCTCCATCTTTACATTTCGGTTGTCAGGAGTTTGAGCTTGTTTTCACAAGTGTGAATGCCTTGTGCTGTAAATTCCTTAAGCTAATTGTCATTTATCTAGGCAATTTTTCCTTTTGCAATGTAATGTCAGGTATACAAACTTTTCCAGGGTCTTAAATATCATAGATATCGTATTCTAAACCTGCAATGCTCACATATTTGCTTCAAGGCAGAGGCTGCTGTGCTGATGGTAGCAAGGCCAAGGTGTTAGTGAGGGTATTTATTTACATTATGTCGAACATTAGGTCCATTCTTGAGTCGTTCATAAAATCAAGGTCTCAAGTTTGTGGACGAGGAGAAAACTGTCGCATGTGAGACCCCGGTGGTGTACAACCAGATCCAGGTCACAGCCAGTTTTTCCCACAATAGGGCTCACCTTCAGGATAGTCACTGCAGTTTGCCCCAGGTATTCACTGGCCCATATAAAGTTTAAGCTCCTCTCTTTTTTCTTATCTCCTTCTAAACACACACATACACACTCCATTTCACAAACAATATTGATTAAGTTAAGCCTTTATGTTAGCACGTCTACACTGCTTCACAAACCATCTGTGGTCTACAATTACATCCCAATACCACTTTGTCCTTTATCACACGTCCAACGCAGACATTCATAATCCGTGTCACCCCTCTATCTAGATCTGATTATGCTTTAGCTCACGCCTGCTGAGTGTTCCTAAAGTCAGCGAAAGCTCCCCAAACCTCAATCTTGGACTGTCTTATCTTTGGACATCCAGCCGGGTGTAATGGTGGCGGTCATCCTCCCCCCGTGAAGTCAAAGACAAGATCTGAGGTATGGCTGAGGATAGAGCTGTAAAAGAGGCTCCTCGGTTCCTCACATCGCCTTCTCATTAGGATAATCTCCCAAAAGAAAACCACCATAGGGCACAGATGCGCACAGGCTTGAAATGTCTTTGAAGAGCAGAACACGCTATAGGAATATATCTGGGGGGGGGGGTCTGTTTACATGTGCACGCATGCATGCATGCGTGTGTGTGTATGTGCCCATGCTTGTGTGTGTGCAGTTTTCCTCTCACAGTCCCTCCAACCATTTTTGCATTATTGAATGCCTTTTCCCCCAAATCATACAGATATTAAGCCAAATTTTGGACTTTTGGAAACGGTGTACATGGTAATATTTAATCTCTTCGTCGAAAGCATTTCAATGGCATGCAGATTAAAATGTTGATTAGCCTAGTTATAAGGCTAGCGTTGGCTGACCTAGAAAGAGTATGCTGTTTTTGACAGGGTGCTATATTACTAAAGGCAAAAAAATAAAACAAAAAAAACCCTGATATAAATGTATTTTTATGTCTCAATACACTCAGTGCATATCTTATAAAAGATGTAGTTTCAATATCTTAAGCCCAAAGTTGCTCAGGTATTTTATGTATGATGCACTTGTAGCGGTACTTCTCACGGTGCACTCAAGAGCTCTCAGATGGATCTTCATTGATGGAGGTGCATCTGGGACCGTGAGTGAAATTCCAGCTGAATAAACCCAACTAGATGACATGATGTTTAGGAGTATGGACTCTTGCTGTTGCGCAGTTGCGTTCGTGTGATTGGTTTGTTTGGTGCTTGAGCAATGGCTGCTGTAGCCGCTCCATAATGAGACGATCCATCACACGCTCTGAGAGGAAAATCCCTCTCGTAAAAAGTTGCAGCACAAAAAGATACCATGTCATATACTAAGTTTGCTCAGATTTATCTAATGGCAGAAGATGGCACACCAAAAACAACAACCGTCACCAGAAGATCATCTGATGAAGACAGGGGATAGCTGAACTATTTCCACTTATCTTTGTACCAGTAAACCATGGTTTTGTAAATGGTAATGTGCTGTCTTTTGCCTTTAGATATTTAAAGTTCTTTGCGGTTCAGCACTCCTAAAAATGTGTTTTTGTTGACACACACTTTTTCTTCTCAACTGCTCTGGTCACATTTATTTATAAAGTGCTTCTAACAAATAAGTTTCTCACAACTGGCTTAACATTAAACAACCAGCAGGTAAGTGTGTGTGTGTGTGTGTGTGTGTGTGTGTGTGTGTGTGTGTGTGTGTGTGTGTGTGTGTGTGTGTGTGTGTGTGTGTGTGTGTGTGTGTCACTACTCTTTAAGCAACACCATCAGAATGTAGCTTGTTTTCACCATGATTTCACTGGATGGGTTGCTGAAGGGATGTGGATGCTGAAAAAGGTTATTTTCTAGCCATTTTAGACTTTTTAAGGTAGGACAGTGAAGACAAGACAGGGTTGACCAAGAGGGGGCAGACTTGCAACAACGGTCTTGGACCGAATTCAAACCTAGGACGTAGATTTCAGACCTTGGCCTATATACGTATATATGGTTTGTCCGACTGAGACACTAGGGCACCTGCCATTATTTTGGTTTATCATCCTGGTTGTCAACATTTACTCACTTGCAGGCTATCCATAAACATGCAGAGAAACTGAGGTGCAGCTTTTATACTGTTGGCTTATTGTCCTCACAGTAACACTACAGCCAACGCAAGGTGAGCTGCCACATAAAGGGAAAATAAATGGATTCAAGAGTGAAGAGCAACTTTTTTTTTTTTGTCTAAAAATGTGTTAGAGCACGGTAGCCTACTTTCCAAACAAGGTTAAATGTGAGGGGGACAAATTGCAGGGAAAGGACTTCAGCCATTGAAACCGTAAGCATACTGTAAACGCAGACTACCTACAGTTAGGTCCATAAGTATTTGGACAGTTACACAATATTTGTAATTTTGCCCCTGTACACCACCACAGTGGATTTGACATGAAGTATCTGAGATGTGATTGAAGAGTAGACTTTCAGCTTTAATTTAAGGGGTTGGATAAAAATATGGCATTAACTGTTCAGGAATTACAGCCATGGATATACAGGGTCACCCCATTTTCAGAGGCTCAAAAGTAATTGGACAGACAAACATAACTGTGATTATAACAATTATATTTAATGTTTGGAGGAAAATCCTTTGCAGTCAATGACTGTCTGAAATCTGGAACCCATCAACATCTTCAAATCCTGAGTTTCCTCCTTTGAAATGCTCTGCCAAGACTTAACGGCAGCTGCCCTCAGTTGCTGGTTGTTTGTGGGTCTTTGGGCCATTAGTTTGATCTTCAGCAAGTGAAAAGCATGCTCAGTTGGGTTGAGGTCAGGTGACTGACTTGGTCACTGATGAATATTCCACTTTTCTGCCTTGAGAGACTCTTGGGTTGCTTTCTCGGCTTGTTTTATGTCATTATCCATCTGCAGTGTGAAGCGCCATCCTCTCAGTTTTGTGACATTTGGCTAAATCTGAGCAAATGGTATATCCTTATAAACATCACAATCCATCCTGCTACTTCTGTCAGTAGTCGCACCATCAATAAACACCAATGACCAAGTTCCACTGGCAACCATACATGCCCATTTCATAACACTACCTCCACCATGTTTGACAGATGATATGGTATGCTGAGAATCATGAGCCGTTCCTTTTGTTCTCCACACTTTTCCTCTTCCCATCCTTCTGGTACAAGTTAATCAATGCTTCATCTGTCCAAAGAACCTTGTTCCAGAACTGGGTAGGTTTTAGATGTTTTTAAACACAGTCTAATCTGGCCTTTCTGTTCTTAAGTGACACCAGTGGTTTTCACCTTGTCGTAAACGCCCTGTATTTATTTTCATGCAGGCGTCTCTTGATTGTAGACTTGGACAATGATACCCCTACCTCTCAAGAGTGTTTTTGACTTCACTAGATGCTGTGAATGTGTTTGTCTTCACTAGGGAAAGAATTCTGCGACCATCCACTGTAGATGTGTCCTGTGGTCTTCCAAGCCTTTTGGTGTTGCTGAGCTTGCCAGTGCATTCTTTGTTTTTAAGAATGTACCGAAATGTTGATTTGGCCACTCCTGAAGTGTTCACTATCCATCTGATAGATTTCCTTTGCTTTTTCAGCCTAATGATGGCCTCCGTCACTTGTATTGACACCTCTATGGACTTCATGTTGAGAGTTCTGATGAACAGCTACCAAATGCAAATGTAAATACTTGGAATGAACTACAGACCTTATATCTGCTTAATTTGTCATGGGCTAACGATGGGAAAGGTCTTACTTGCCCATGAAACCACTTGTTAGTCAAGTGTCCAATTACTTTTGATCCTCTGAAAATGGGGTGACCATATATAAAACTGGCTGTAATTCCTGAACGGTTCATGCAATATTTTTGTCCAACCCCTTAAAGCTGAAAGTCCACACTTCAATCACATATTGGTTACTTCATTTCAAATCCACTGTGGTAGTGTACAGGGGCAAAATTACAAATATTGTGTCACTGCTCAAATACTTATGGACCTAACTGTACCTGTCTACCTGTCTACCTGTCAAAGAGAGAGCCCAAACATAAAAAGTGTAATTTGAAAAAAGTTTAAAAAAAAAAAACTCCATGCTCAAATACAACCAGATTGCTGTTCGGCAGTCCAAAAAAAATTATGTGTCTCTTCTCATTCTTGACACATTATCATGCCAACTAAAATGTCTTAAGTTGCAAGATTTGCAGTCGATCTCAGTGGTGTGCTGCAGCAAAGGCCCGAGGCATGTGGTTTCAGTTTAAAAGTGATCTGCAACCTCTGTGATGCTTTGCCTTGTCGTGCAGGTGTATATTCTGTCTGCTTTGCAACCCAAGAGGGTTTGTTTGAGTTTATCTTTTGTTTGTGTTTAATCCTTTTTCTTGTAGAAACGTTAAAGCCACTTTTCATGTCCAGGGGATTTAAGAACATTTATTAGACCCTGTTTACACTTGGTTTTAAAAAGCGTTTGTGGACAGCGGTAAATACAAGTGTAAATGACCACCAAAGCTTTTTGTGAACCAGTCACCCAAACCACTTGCCGAGGTGGTCTGGGATGCATTTGACCACATATCTTTTGTGGCGTAAACGCTAATGCGTCCTGATGCGTCCCCGACAAGGAATTAACAGGAAATATTCTTCTTCTTCTTCGGAGTAACGAAATCTGATCACAAGTGGTCAGCAGGACGCATTTGGAGACGCATGAGAGACAGGTGTAAACAGCGATGTGTCTTGCTGTCCACTTGTGATCCGATCGCCCAAAACACATTTTAAAACCAAGTGTAAACAGGGTCTTAGAGTCCTGCCTGTCATGAAAACTCTAGATATCAACTTGCTCAGAATTGATTTAAGTAACATGTGGCATCTGATGACCACTTTTAAATTGACATTTTTCTTCAGTATAACTCCACATCTTCTAAAGACCGTCACTGCTACCAATCCAGTGTGAATCAGGTTTTATTTTATTTTATTTTTTGAGCAGGTTTCAAAAGAGCAGGTTTTGCATAGGGTGATAGAATGAGTAACAGAACTTGTCTGACATTCAAAATATAGAAGTAAACCATGTTGTCCGGGTGGCGTGGCAGTCTACTCCGTTATCTACCAACACGGGTATCGCTGGTTTGAATCCCCGCGTTACCTCCGGCTTGGTCGGGCGTCCCTACAGACACAATTGGCCCTGTCTGCAGGTGGGAAGCCGGACGTGGGTATGTGTCCTGGTCGCTGCACTAGCATCTCCTCTGGTTGGTCGGGGCGCCTTTTCGGGAGGAGGGGGAACTGGGGGGAATAGCGTGATCCTCCCATGCGCTACGTCCCCCTGGTGAAACTCCTCTGTCAGGTGAAAAGAAGTGGCTGCTGACTCCACATGTATCGGAGGAGGCATGTGGTAGTCTGCAGCCCTCCCCGGATCAGCAGAGGGGGCGGAGCAGTGACTGGGACAGCTTGGAAGAGTGGGGTAATTGGCTGGGTACAGTTGACAACTGGGGAGAAAAAGGGGGAAAATCCCCCCCCCAAAAAAATAAGTCAATTTAGAGTGCTTTGACAATTTATCTGATAACGGTTGGATTAGAATGGCGTAGTCAACCCAACTATAATAACAGATAATCTGGGAAAGTTAACAAACACAGCTGCTCATTATAGTTCCCACACACCATTCCTCCCACTCATTCTACAGAATCTGTTTTAACCACGTCTGAACATTGGGACTGCTGTCTTGAACAAGACATACACCCACTATTTGAAATATAGTGTCGCCCTGCAAAACGCACACACAAACTAACACAGTGTGATTTGGACACAGAGCTTAATATACTCTGATGCTCCTTCTTACCTTTCTCAATCTCCATTTCTCTTAGAAATGCTCACATGCGCCTGCTCACATGAACACACACACACACACACACACACACACACACACACACACACACACACAGAGCAAATAATATTCACCCTCCCTTATCTGTGTTTTATCATCTTAGCACCAAACTGTCAATGTATATAATTTAACTGTACAAACCCTGAGCCATGTACGCTGAGCATGAAGACAGATAGCATCGTGTGGACTCTCATATCTCCATCTCACACGTTTTCCTTGTCTTTTATCGTTTATTAAACAAGACGTGAATACAATGAAATCTTAGCAATTGTTCAGATGTGGTTCGATTCAAAATAGGCACACGCACACACATGCACAAAGTCACTCTTCCTGCTTAAAGTCATGTCATTCTACATGGATTGCAATGCAACGAAGGATGATAAAATGTGTTACGCTGAAAAGCGAGCATAAGAAAATAAGTCCAGTTCTGACGATGAGCTAATGCACTGACTAACTTACGAGTGTCTTTATGCGTGCTCAGTAATCCAGGTGAGGAAGTCACAGAAAGTTGAATCAGTTCATCTGGACGATGGTGGCCCGGCGGTTAGCACTGTTGCCTTACAGCAAGAAGGTCCTGGGTTTGAACCCTAGGCCATCCCAGGTCCTTTCTGTGTGGCGTTTGCATGTTCTCCCCGTGTCTGCGTGAGTTTCCTCCGGGTGCTTCGGTTTCCTCCCTCCATCAAAAAGACATGCATGTTAACAGTTAATATTCCTGCCTGTGCCCCTGAGCAAGGTAATGGAAAGACGAACTGAAGTTGGTCCCCGGGCGCTGCGGCTGCCCGCTGCTCCTATACAATAGGATGGGTTAAATGCAGAGAACACCTTCATTGTAAGAAGACAACACGGGATAAAGTGGCTTTCATTCAATTCATTCGGCTTTCAATTCACAATTTTTCACTACTGCTTGCCTCACACAGAGTGTGTTATTATATTCATCAGACATTGTGTTTGAAACACTAGTGTTGAAGAGAGAAAAAAAATCTACGGGATTGGACACCCACTGTGAAACGTTCCCCACAGTACTCGCCCTGAGGTGGCTCTGTTTAAATGCAGCAACCCCTGCCTCCTTATTTCCATTATCTGGTTTTACCCGGTGAATGTGCCCCGGAGGCACATTCTTCCAGTCAGCTTCCCCACAGCATCTCAATTAGCACCCACCAAACAGTCTATAGAAACCCTACTATGTTTTACACGTGTTCATTACTCGAGTTCTGCTTCTTTGGTATCCAAAAATTGTGTGCACGGCATGCTATCAGAAAGCATAAGCCACGTGTTTTGTTGCTAAGAATGCTACTTAGATTGAAGTACTCACCTTTTTCTCCTCTTTTTGCTTTCGTACGTCCATATAAGTTTGGTCTTGCGTCATTAGCATCTTGGCCCTTTTCTAAAAAAAGCTCAATTTACACCGATTCAGATCTGTGACCTTGTTTCATTACCTGATATTTATCTTACAATCATCTTCTGCACATTGAAAGATCATTTTTGCTCTCCACGCTTCTCGGTGCTCTCACCACACAGAGGGCACATGCCATGGCTTTAAATAGCAGTGGCAATAAAGGCCCATTATGCATAAACAGTGGTTCTGGTGCTTATAAATCACGCATGGCTTACAATGGAGAGGCTCAATTTAATACCTCAGGAACGTACGATGTCATTTGCAAAGTGCCATTTTAAAGCTCGGCCTCTAGACACCCACTCTTGAGGTAGCTTAGCAGAATTAGACCCCGTGTGACCGGAGCTTTGTGTGAGGACAGGGGAGATGAGAGAAAACTGGGGCAGTGGGATTGGTTTCCTGTTGGTCACCGGTGATGTTTGTATCGTGCTGAACCCATGAACTGGTTTTAAATCACTGCAGGTTACAATGGAAATAATCCATATTGCAATCCAATATGTTTGCATCGGCACTGAAGTGATTTGTAGTGCGCGCTTAGCAGATATGAGAAGTGCAAGCTCTCTCTCTCTCTCTCTCTCTCTCTCTCTCTCTCACACACACACACACGCACAACTGCATGTACCAATGCACAAAGTGACATACAAAGATGCACACTCTTTGTACGTACAAGTGCATATTTAAGGAATAAATTAACAACACATAATAAGATCAAGATTTTACGTTCTAACCGTTGTTGCTAATAATATTCATTATATTTAGAAAGGGTGCCCTCATGTGGTGATACTGCAGAGGTGTTTGAGTTAAATCGGTTGCCAGCTCTGCAGCCTGAAAGCCCTTCAGTGGTTTGTTGACATAGATTTATCTCGCCTGCATGAGCCAATCAACACACGGCAATTTACTGTACCCATATAACGCTTAGGTCATGACTGCTCTCTCTTGTGAATGAGATTTTATCCGTCTCCTCCCAACGAGTCCGTGGAAAATGAGTGAACTGCCAAATTTACACACGTTAGAGCTTTCAACACCTTTAATGAATCACACTGTGAAACTGTCAAGCTGACAGTAGTTAGACACCGGTGTCCATTGCTGTGGATCCACGTGGAAATGTAGCGGTTATGACACACTATGACCACTGGAGGGCAATCTGGCATTGGACACAGCCTGCTTCTTTCACTGGAGCAACACAGGTAGGATTGGTGCAGCAAATGAACGTGTTTAACAGTCTTGGCATTATGGATGTTTTAGAGTTGTGTGAGTGTGTTTCACTGACCAGGGCCACGTAAGATAGGGCAACGCACATGTCACTACGAATCATATCAACATTACTGTAACCCCCCTGTCTGATTTCCAGTCGCTCTCTGTGGGACACCATCTATATTTATGCAAAGGCCAAAAACCGGGCAGATTTCATCCTGGGAATGATTCTGACATTGAGCTTTAGCCTAAAAGTTACACCAGGCTACAACAATAAAAACAGAGTTGCGTAGCTAGTTATGAACTTCCAAATCTGTCTGGGAATATTTATCCACACTGCTGAGGAGCAAAATCTGTGCGTGATGTTAAAGTTCAGTGGCGCCTTTTCTGACATGCGATTCAACAGGTTTAGTAACATGCCAAGACAGAATCTATAACAGAGCTAGCAGACTCAAAGCTGATCTGTTTTACTGGCACGCCACAGTCTGGGAGACGCTCTTGAGCGGTCCGATCGTATCGTCTCACCGTCTTTTTGATTGCTGGTTTGAAGAAGAAAAAGTCTGCAGAATCATACTGCTTACTCCTATCAGATGTGTACTGCCAGCAACATGCAGTGGAAAGTAAAATCGGAGGGCACGATTTGCATTCAAACCTCTGCTGATTTCAAATCTCACCACACCTGTTTGTATAGGATGTAAGAGGATTATCGGACTGAAAGTAGGATGTTTGGCCTCGTGGTTGAGGTGGTTCAGTACAGAAAATGAAATTAGAGCCAGAGACAAGGCTGTAGCTGAAATGAAATTGAAAATCACATTCACTCCGAATAAGTAGAGATGGTGCCTACAAATAGGGTTGTCATGTTCATGAGAAGGGTCCATATGAATGACCGTTGATTTGGTATTAACCACTTCAAAAGTGAAAGTTTCCTGTTAGTTACCGGTTTATGAACTGTGGCGTGATAGTTACACTCTTTTTAATAGTTGCTGAGCCTGTAAATGTCCATTTTCTGGTATTATTATATTACATATTGTTGTTTTAGGTGTATAGAGTCTTTTTTTTAGCAATTTAAACATATATCCAAGGAAAATCTGGATATTCTCATTACTATTCAATGCCCGTTCAATTAGAGATTGACCCGCTAATTGTAAGGTAGCTAAATCGTTTGCCTCCATGGTTTCACGACTAAAGTTTGCCCAGTTGCCTAGCAACGGCGTTCTCATCACTTAACTACTTGAATGCAATGCACATTGTGTACTCGTCCTCCAATATTGAAACCACAAACTCATATTTTCAATTTGAATACAAAATAGCGAGAACGTCCCAGTGGAAGTCCCTTCTTGGGGCCATTGGGGCAGCACTTAATTCAGTCTGTGGTGAGATAACAGGCCCGGCAGCACCAGGCACATGCTCCACCTTGGTCTTTCCTTGGCCACGGCTGGTGATCCAGTCCCGGGCCATCCCTCAGTCCCTTCAGGCAGCAGTGCAGAAAAGGAGATCAGCAGAGAATCCACATTAACCTTAATGCTTCATCTAACCCACACTCCTGTTTCAAAGCCAGAAAGCTCTAATGAGCATTTGCTGTTTGTTATATACTATCTACTGTGTATTTTACAGGTTTGTTGTGCATTTACTGTCCATCCAAGGGTTACTCACAGCCAGTCATTAAGCTCTGCATGGGCAGTGCTTTCCCTCTGTGAATTCAAGGGCACTCTCTAGCTGTGCCTGAATCATACATACTACATATTTATGGTATGCAGATTTTAGTATGTGTGACGTTAGTGTGCAAATTTAGAATGTGAGACATATGTGTATGCGCATTATACCAATGAAAATATTGAGTATGGAGGTTGTAGTCACTACTTGATCAAAACAGTCTCATAGTTCTTGCCACCTTTGTCGTCTCCATGGTGGAAATGACTGGCCAGGGGAAACTTTTTTAAAGCAACGTGGCAGACACCAAAGCGGGAGGAGCGTCAGCCATTGTCAGCGATTTCAAATTGAATTTTTTTCAACTTCATGATGAAATTTTTTAGCACAGCATATGAGAACCTTGGTAGCAATAAAGAGCTAATGCTAAGGTTTTCATTGGGAGTGACAAAGAAGGACAGGATTTGGAACGATTATATTAGAGGGACAGCTCAGGTTGGACAGTTTGGAGACAAAGCAAGAGAGACAAGATTGAGATGGCTTGGACATGTGTAGAGGAGAGATGCTGGGTATATTGGGAGAAGGACACGGAATATGGAGCTGCCAGGGCAGAGGAAAAGAGGAAGGCCGAAGAGGAGGTTTATGGATGTGATGAGGGTGAGGGAGGACATGCAGGTGGCTGGTGGGACAGAGGAAGATGCAGAAGACAGGAATAAATGGAAACGGATGATCCGCTGTGGCGACCCCTAACGGGAGCAGCCGAAAGTAGTAGTAGTAGTAGTAGTAGTAGTATGCAGTATACACTGCATACTTTATACTTTAAGCATGATGAATGCACCAACAGTTTGGGCACTGGGTCTGAGTGGTCTTTGTTCTTCCCACATTTTAGAAGTCCCTCAAACGAGGTTAACCACAATTGAGGGAATACAGCACACCTGCAGTTTGCTCACCAGTGACTGAGCAGGTAATTGAGGATGGGGGTTGCCCTCTCATGTCACACCCAGTGGTTTGCTGTGGGAAAGGGTGCTGGCCATGGTGTTGAAGGTGACTTGGTCCCTACAGCGCAGTGCTGGATTAGGATGTCACCATATAATTTTTCCCGACATTCTGAGGATAGTCCATCCATAAATTAATCTACTGCCCCCACCCCCACCCCCTCCACCAAGAGAGCAGTTCTCCAGCTCAACTTCATTGGCTTCATGCATATCATATTATTATCAGAGCTGGATAGGATACAAAACAAAGAGGCGGTGGCCATTATGGGACACAGTTGGCAAAGGGAAGCTCACCCAGTGCTCATTGCTGTTTTGTGCTTTTTCTTCATCCA
Organism: Lampris incognitus; assembly: GCF_029633865.1. Taxonomy (NCBI): domain Eukaryota; kingdom Metazoa; phylum Chordata; class Actinopteri; order Lampriformes; family Lampridae; genus Lampris; species Lampris incognitus. The sequence continues at coordinate 17,844,529 of NC_079221.1, forward strand.
CAGCAGGTTAGGATCGTTTTGAACAAGACATGCTTCTCTCGGCATCAGTGAATTAACCCAGATTTAACTCATCTTCTTCAGGCTTCTAAGGCTTTGCTGAAAGAGAATTATAGATGTATGTACATCGAGCCTTTTGAGGCCACGATATCCACCACACATTGTTTAGTAACTGCAGCTTCCCAGCCTTTCACAGGCTCGTGTGATCTTGAGCACGTCTCTGACACTTGGAGGCCTGTTTGGGCCTGATTTATTCATGTATTTGCTATCACATCAAAGACATGTTTGGCCATCCATGTCTCCCATGTGTGGGCCCGTCACCACATTATAAAGTAGTCATAAAACTTTTACGATCCGTAAGCACTGAGATGTAGTCCAAATTTGAGAAACACTTGTCATAGAAACCGATGTATGCAGCAGATGATTTCTGGGGACAAGTGTGGTGCAAGAAAAGCAGAACAAACCCGTGAAGAAGAGTTGTGACCCCTCCATATGTAGACTGACTGACTTCACAAACCAAAACTACAATTTGGAATTTTTTTTTTCAACCCCCCCCCCCTTTTCTCCTTAATTGTACTTGGCCAATTACCCCACTCTACCGAGCCGCTGCTCCACCCCCTCTGCCGATCCGGGGAGGGCTGCAGACTGCCACGTTTCCTCCGATACATGTGGAGTCACCAGCCGCTTCTTTTCACCTGACGGTGAGGGGTTTCGCCAGGGGGACGTAGCGCCTGGGAGGATCACGCTATTCCCCCCAGTTCCCCCTCCCCCCATACAGGTGCCCCGACCGACCTGAGTAAGGTGCTAGTGCAGTGACCAGGACACATACCCACATCCGGCTTCCCACCCGCAGACACGGCCAATTGTGTCTGTAGGGATGCCCGACCAAGCCGGAGGTAACACGGGGATTCGAACCGGCGATCCCTATGGTGGTAGGTAATGGAATAGACCGCCACGCTACCCGGACACCCCTAAAATGTGAAACTTTTGATTTGAAACTTAGACTAACTTGTTCTTTATGACAGTAACAATCCCTTCTACTTTTGTACGGGGAAGACTCGATGATCAGACTTCATTCTGCCTGCTGAATGGTACCGCGCGACGCTGCTCGGAAAAGCTGAATCCAAGGCACCGTGACATTGATGAAGTGCTGTCAAGTGCTTACACCCAGTGACACTTAAGTTTGGGATCCTGCCTGGCTTCACCAATATTGTCTAACCCACTTTTTTTGCTCGGACTATGAAAAAGTCTGTCACAGCTGGCAATTGCAGCATGGATATGTGCTTGTATGAAGCTGGGCACAATCTCCCAGCTTTGCCTTCCAAATGAAAAGAGCCCAGACCTCACTTGGCGCAGAGAAATCAGTCTCACATTGTATAGACATCATGCTTTTTTTCTCAGCCTCGTGCAGAAGTTGGACAGGATGTGGTTAGGCTAGTGAAAGGCTTGCCTAAAAGAATGACTAATGTAACAAAATCCATTTTAAACTAAGACAGTCAGAGAACATAACCAGATCAAGCACCTCGCGTTGTCTTGATGCATGCTCAATAATCCAGGTAAGAAAATCACAAAAAGTGAATCAGTTCATCTGTCCAGATGAACCAATTCATCTTCTGTGACCCCGAAGTCGTCCTACAAATCATCCCATGCGCCATTTTCCTCAGTCAGCAAGTCAGCTAAGCCTCATTAGACGCTTATCCGGTTACGCCCCTGTGCCAGAAGCCAAGGATTTGAGATTTACCCTAAAAAGCTGTCATCAAAAGCTACTTCAAGTGGAGCCAGTGTAACAGGCAATCTCCCTTGCTCTTATGGAGTGTTGAATTGAAAGCCATACCATGCAGCAACCGCATCCCCCAAGGCAATGTCCCTGAGGACAGCTTCTTGTATTTGACTTTCTCTTCTGCATTATTATTTGCCGTCTCCTTTGCCAGTGTTTTATTTTGACCTCATCTAGATGATCCCAGATGTGTTTATCTTCAACTTGCATACGGGGGCAGTCATCTGCTGCCCATAATTGAATCTCTGGCTGCAGATGGTAAAGCCATATTTACTGTGGCTGCTGCTTCCTCTAGCTGCATGGTCTCTAACCTTTTCATAATCAAATGGAGAAAGAAATGCTTCATGAAATACTAAATGCACTACCAGGGTTTTGTCTCGTATCTATGGAAATGTAAGTTTTGCACAGTCAAGGCTTCGTCAGGCCTGCAGAATGCTCCGTTTCTGTCCTGTTTGCCCGAAGACATTGCCATGCCAATGAGACGGAGCAAAGTTTAGTATCAGGAAAACTTGAAAATATATGAAATTCAGGGAAAATGTTCCCCCTATATAATCATTGCATCTTATCTGAGATGTTGATCCGGTAAGTGCCTATCTGACTTTGAAAAGATTTGTTTCATAATCGAACATTTGTATGACATAACCAATTGAAAGTAATTTCATTTCAAATCATGTTTCATGATTTCTTACTTATATCAGTGTTCTCCCCGGATGGCTTATTTTGTAGGGAATCTCAGGTTCATCTGGACAGCACACATGCGACTTCACATTTGTACTAGTGCTAGTATCGACGATTGATAAAAGTATTAATACAATGTCATTTTGGTAATTGCAATAGAAAAGCCTCGGTCTTTTTTTCCCTTGTTTGTAAATGTTCGACCGTCTGGCACTGGAGCCATTAAAAAGGCACCTATTGTCGATTCTGGCCAATTAAAGTTTAAATCCATCACATGCTCAATGAATTAATTCTTTTGGCCGATGACAAACCGGCCAACAACTGGGACCTCATTTAGAGTGAATATCTGCCACGGAAAATGTTTTGAAATAATGAATCACAGAAAATGAGTTAAGCAGATTAAAAACCCCCCCAAAAAAACCAACCTCAAAACACTGCATGCTGTGGTAACGTGCAATGGATAGCCTGTGTATTGTCAAGATACCAGGGGAAGAGCTTCCAAGGGGTCACACAGAGCAGTGGTCTTGCTGTGAACACATTATAGTCATTAGTGTGTGTCAGCACGGCCTGCCTGTGCCTCGTCCTCGACTGATCGAGTAACCGTTTTGCCGGAGAACAAGCGTGCCAGTACCGTAAACAGCGATAATGAATTCATTGCTGTGCTGCTGCGTATTTGGCAATTACTTTTATTCAAATATGTGATATCAAAACCTCTCGGTCTGTTATCACCAACGCCATCACCAAGCTGAGTGAGTGAAATCTGTAGGGTCTAGGAACCCCCTCTTTTTGAGTCTCGTCGTCGGTTTCAGTTCTTCCAAACGTGGGGTTAGAGCAGTGGGGTGGATGAGAGCCGTACAGCATCGCCAGTGTGATTCTTTGCTGTTTTTCAGGCTTCAAACTCAGCTCTTTCTGTCGCATTTGGGCCCGCAGCAAAACAAATATGCGGACAGTCCCCCGACGAATCCCGCGGATGATCAGCCTCCTCAGAGCTTTGGTTTCTTAAGCAAGTCCCTCAAAGGCTCCCTCTACCACTGGGATCACAGAGAAGGGCCTGGTCTGGTGAACGCCTCAGTGATGTGCTTTTGAGATGTTGCAATGTTCACGTTATATATGGTTTTTTTTTTTTATTCTAACGCTGTTTTTACTGATTTTCAACATCGAAAGACAAATATCATGACAACATTGATATAATTTCATTGATTTCATTTTCCTTCATTAGATGCAATAATGAAATACACATGGCAGATGGCATGAGTAAACTATTACTTTTCCTCCCCGTTCGTAGCCAGCCATTCATCACTCAAACATTGTCGCTTTCCTTGGCCTCTCGTAGTGTTTTGGACACATCTCCGTTTTCCATAAAGTGAATGAAAGGTGATTGAAAGGTTCCCACATAGAATCAAAGGCCTCCCTTTTATTTTATTTTATTTTATTTTATTTTTTCTTTAATTTCCCCCTCTTTTTCTCCCCAATTGTATCTGGCCAGTTACCCCATTCTTCTGAGCCGTCCCGGTTGCTGCTCCAGCCTCAGCGGTGTCCTATCTTATCTGAAGATCTTATCTGAATAAAAGATAGAAGATCTTATCTGAGCAGAGGAGACGAGTGTGTCCCTTTCCCTGGACACACGATGGAGCAAAAGCTGAGAAGTCACACCCTCCACGCATGCTGGCCTGCCCTCTGTTCCATGAGGCTGACTGCTCTGGGTTCTGGCTCGCCATCTTGTTTCAGAATCCACTTTTGCAACGGGTATTAAAAAAAACCCAAAACCAACTGGCTCACGCTATTCCCCCCAGTTACCCCTCCCCCCTGATCAGGCGCCCCGACCGACCAGAGGAGGCGCTAGTGCAGCGACCAGGACACAGCCACATCCAGCTTCCTACCCGCAGACACGGCCAATTGTGTCTGTAGGGATGCCCGACCAAGCCGGAGGTAACAGGAGGATTCAAACCGGCGTTGGTAGGCAACAGAATAGACCACCACGCCACCCAGACACCCATCTCTCTTATTCTTAATGGTAAAAGTGAATTTCTCCATCGAGAGGCAGGAAGACCTCTCCCTGAGCTGGTGGCCAAAGCGCGGCCTCCTTTTATTTTTCCACAATAAAGCTGTGAGTCACTTAGCATGGAGGAAGCGTACAGTTAATTACAGTTTTCTTTCTTTCTTTCTTTCTTTCTTTCTTTTTCGGACAATAGGATTAGTTGAATAAATTCCTAGTATAAACACCTTGGGGTGTAGAGGTTAATTTATGCCTATCATCCTACCTACTGCATGTGACACCTCACACCAAAACTCGCCCAAAGGCAGTGAAACAGCATCCCTTTCTCTTGTCCACACTTAATCTCCTTCTTCTTCTTCTTCTTTCCGCTTGTTCCCTGTTTCCCAGGGGTCGCCACAGCGGATTTGATAGTTTCCATCGGTACCATGTGAGGGCAATGCACCGACGGCGGTAGTTGTTAACCCGGGCCTTGACTGACCCGGTATGGTCTTGTCAATCCACGTAATGATTTGGCAAAATTGTCCGCCGGATGCGCTTCCTGACACAACCATCAACCCTATCTATGGACCACACTTGTCCACACTTAATACATGCGTAAAAAATGTATGTAGTACTGCTGGAGTTATATTTAAGTATGCATTAGTCAGTTAAATTGTAATCACTGTAATCTTATGCTGACTGTCTTGAGTATGGGCGTTCAGACAAACTCGACCCTGGTATCTTCCTGTAGGTCCTCCTCCCAGGCATTCAGTCTGGGAGGAGGACATGCATAGAGAATTCAGTGGAGCCAGAAACCAGCGCGTTGTATAATAAAGAGATTTGCCCTCTACCATGGCAACAACTGGAGATGGCTGTCTCCACAGTAGACAAAGGGGGGGGGCAGTTAGCTTTTGATTCTGGGCTGCAGCGATAAAACTCCTCACTTGCAAAACTGTTGTCACAGAAAGTTGAGTCCGTCTCAGCTAAAGAGTGATGAAACATCTCTCTAAATAAACGTCGTGTCCAGATGAGCTGATCCAGCTCTCTGTGATTTCCTTACCTGGTTTATAGAGCATGCCCAGAGTAAAAACGAAGAGAAATATTTGTTAGGGATACCAAATTGGGCTGCGAGTTCTTCAAACTTCATCATAACGTCACCGTTACACAAATCCTCAATCTTACTTAACCCGTTATTCACCCCTGAAGTCAAATCCTGCATCAGCTCTCCCAGCTTTAATTGCATTTCCCCAGATAGGACTAAAGCAGGATGAGGAGTGTTTTTCCTCTAGCACTTCCCTTACCTTATACCAGACATTAATCATATGTAAGATAAAGGCGTTGCTTGTTTGTTTCCTAAGAGTTCTGGTATTTGTGGAGTACATACATTATAGATCAAGTGGTAATGTCGATGGACTTGAGAGGGATTCTGTATCTACCCATGCACGGGATGGATCTGAAGAGACATAAAACATTTTTTTATTCCCCCCCCCCCTTTTCTCCCCAGTTGTATCCGACCAATTACCCCACTCTTCCGAGCCATCTCGGTCGCTGCGCCGCCCCCTCTGCCGATCCGGGGAGGGCTGCAGACTACCACATGCCTCCTCCAATACATGTGGAGTCGCCAGCCGTTTCTTTTCACCTGACAGTGAGGAGTTTCGCCAGGGGGACATCGTGTGTGGGGGGGGGATCACGCTTTCCCCCCCAGTCCCCCCCCGAACAGGTGCCCCGACCGACCAGAGGAGGCGCTAGTGCAGCGACCAGGACACATACCCACATCCAGCTTCCCACCTGCAGACACGGCCAGTTGTGTCTGCAGGGATGCCCGACCCAGCCGGGGGTAATACTGGGATTCGAACCGGCGATCCCCGTGTTAGTAGGCAATGAAATAGATCACTACGCTACCCGGACGCCCCTATTGCAGACCTATTAACAATCTATCCCACCTGCAGGTCCCTCAGGTTGACTGACTTGGGACTCCCGCAGTCTAAACTTAAGCTAAGGGTGACCGGGCCTTTGCGGTTGCAGCCCCCTCGACTGTGGAACAGCATTCCCTCCCCTCCATATCAGATCTGCACCCTCCAGCCGCTGTTATAAGTCCCGGCTCAAAACTGACTTTTATTCACTCGCATTTGAATCCTCCTGATGTGGCTGATCTTTGTCATTTATTGGTGCCTATGATGTATGTGCCTTGTTGTCTGTCTCGGTGTTTCTTGTGTTTGTGTTTTAGCTACCTGCTCTGGTCTGTACAGCATTTTGGTCAATGTGGCTTGTTTTTAAATGTCCTATAAAAATAGATCTGACTTGACTTGAGTAAGCGCATGACATTAAAGATTTTCATAAATCTCTCTTAATGATGGTAAAAGATCATTGTAAAAGCTCTTAAACATTGACACCCATCACACAAATCCACGATGTTTTTCAAGCTCTGGGTTGTTATTGCAAAACCTCATATTTAGTTGTCACACTTACTTCAAAATCACTTTGTTTTACATGAATTATACGCTTCACAGTGCTGCATATGGGCCGGCACTGACCGTCAGTAATTAGCGCTCCTTTTGAAATATGGAAAAGGAAAGGATCAGAGTTGCTCCACAGCATTGCCCTCCCATGGGGGTTTCTCTCTTAAAAGAAAAAAAATATATGTAATATGTCTCTTTTTTGTGTCCAACGCTTTATTTCTTCATTCTCTCTCTAACTTTTAGTCTCAGCTTGTCGTTAGTCTCTAATTGGGGTTCAGTCCCAGGTTTCCCTGATGAGTCTTCGGTGGAAAACGTGACAAAATGAGGTCCCCATTGGCGCAGGCCTTCATGGTTCCCCATGAGCCTTTGCTGCTAAAGCCACTGGTGGGAAGGCAACCACATCAGAAGATTGTGTCCAAAAAAAAGAAAAGAAATAAATCTTGCTCCAAGTTTAACAACAGAGACTATAAATTTGCAGTTACCGACAACTTCATCAGCCCGAGTGATATTTCTGGAGCATAATTTGCCCAATATTGGTGAGAGATGGTCAGAAATGCTTTTTGTTTCTTTTTAATTAGGATCTCTAACATTTTAGAAATTAATACACTATGATATCTCGCCGGTTTGGTTTGTAAATCTGTCATGGCGCTGCAGCGTGGGAAGCTATGGCAGGTCAAACAGCTTAATCCATTTGGCCAAGATGGAACGGCTAATAAGCCAGAGAGACAAATCACGCAATGTGACATTCTGCACAACCGTTATTCCTTTGACAATCTAAAGCACGACACAGTTTAGATCACTGATGTCTTTGTAAATTCTGTAAAATAGCCATGAATCTTGTAGTTCCTAAATTTCCCATTGCTTGTTGCCATTCATGCATTTGGAAAGCAACGGCTCGTATAACATGGGACCGGGTGTGGTTTATGCAATCAAACTTCTTACAGGTTGCCACTAGTTATTACAGGCACATAATCCCTCATTTAGATGATAGTCAATATTTAATTTGACAAACTGTCCCATACATCACCACTTTATGAGCAGTGCTTCTGTCAACAATGCATCTAGTTCATCTGGAGAATATTAAATTTAGAGACTATTAAATTTAGACAATTAAATTTAGAGACAAGCCAAATAAATAAATCAGTGAAAATTCTGGGGATGCATTGGGAAAGGAGACGTTCATATTCTACAGGAAATAATGAAAACTCGAAAACTGTCCAATAATGCCCCGATCTTTCAAAACCGGGACCGTTTCCAAATCACAACTGCTAACTAGAGATATACTTTGGTAACTTCCAGCAGACCTGTGTAAATCAGCATCGCAATTACAGTAATGACCATGATCTATGTAGCGAACGAAAGAAGCAAAGTGCCAAATAACCAAAGAAAAGAAAGCTATTGAAACAGATCATGTAAACGGATGACGGGGACATTAAAAGTCCCAGTCATAAAGCAAGAAAGATAGCATGAATAAATACAGACAGGGTGAGACGGATGCCCCAGAGTAATGCCAAGTATCCTAAAAAGGCCTCGCAATGAAATGACACTATACGAAGATGCAAATGATTATATTAGCTATGCTTTACAAAAGCAAAGCAGGGGAAATGGCAGAGGTGAAGACTGAAGGCTCAGGTGTTTGGGTTTCTGCTTCAATCATCAGTCCTCTTTAAACAGCTTCTGAAAAGTCATTCAGATGAAATTATTTAATGTCACAGGCATACACACACACACCTATACGTACACCCCCCCCCTCTCTCCTGCAGATAAAATGGCCTCTTGACTTTGGTTTTCAAATTGAGTAAATTTATCATTTCGGGTTCAATCACAAAAATGCAAACATCTGTGTGTGTGTGTGTGTGTGTGTGTGTGTGTGTGTGTGTGTGTGTACACAGTTTGGTCTCAGCCCTTTATATGCAAGCATTATATGCCTGAAATACCTGCCCTCTCCTTCTTATGAAACATTCATACAGACCCACGTTGGATGTCACGCAAGTAGGACGCTACTGAGAGCAAGCAGACCAGAAGGGGTCGAGCATCTCAGCTGAGCAGGGATTGAGAGGGAGACAAAAGAAAGGGGTGAAATTTGCAGGGGCTGGACTACTCAAGCCCTGGGCATTAAAAGCCCCTGCAGAGAAAGTCCCCACTTTGAAGTGAGGATCTATTATTCATCCCTCGGTCACAGTGCGAGTGTGAGTTTGAAGAGGGGGCGAATGAGAACATCCCAGAGTCCTTCCAGTGAATTGTTCCAGCCCACTCGCACATTGTTCCTAATGAGCAAGAGTAGAAAGGCCTTGCGACTGACCGTCCTTCCTCAAGGCCTCTTCCTGCCTTCTTCCCCGTCTCCGCGTGGATGCTGCCCGAATACTAATTTGGGTAGGCCTTGGGGCTGTATTGTCCATTGTTGAAAAAAAAAGAGCATAAGCCAAGTGTATTCAACAAAATAGCATTGCATGTTGTTCAATAACATATATAAATGAGCAGAAACAGTGGACTGGACATTATGCACTCTATATACACCTGACTGAGGTACATCAAGGCCACCTTATACATACATACATACATACATATACATACATACATACATCCACACACACACATATACATATACATATATTTATATTTATGATGAGTGCAGACTGAAAAGCCCATCCTGAATTCAGTTTAAGTGCCATGTATATGTTATGTAGACTCTGACATTGTATAATTAATACAGAACTTCATCACTAGGCTTGAACCATAGCCGTCATGTAAAAACAATGAAACCTTTTTTATTAGCACTTTGTAATATTGTTAAGAAAAGTGCTATATAAATAAAGTTTATTATCATTATATTGGAAAATACACCAATCAGCCAAAACATTAAAACCACCTGCCTAATATTGTCTAGGTCCCCCTTGTGCCACCAAAACAGCTCTGACCCGTCAAGGCATGGACTCCACAAGACCTCTGAAGGTGTCCTCTGGTATCTGGTAAAAAGACATTAGCAACAGATCCTTTAAGTCCTGTAAGTTGCGAGGCGGGGCCTTCATGGATCGGACTTGTTTTTCCTGCACATCCCACAGATGCTTGATCAGGTTGAGATCTGGAGAATGTGGAGGCCAGGACAACACCTTGAACTCTTTGTCATGTTCCTCAAACCATTCCTGAACAAATGTTTGCATTGTGGCAGGGTGCATTATCCTGCTGAAAGACACCACTGCCATCAGGGAGTACTGTTGCCATGAAGGGGTGTACCTGGTCTGCAATGATGTTTCGGTAGCTGGTAGGTGTCAAAGTAACAGCCACATGAATGCTAGGACCCAAGGTTTCCCAGAACATTGCCCAGAGCATCACACTGCGTCGGCTGGCTTGCTTTCTTCCCATAGTGCATCCTGGTGTCATCTCTTCCCCAAATAAACGATGCACACGCACCCAGCCGTCCACATGATGAAAAAGAAAATATGATTCATCAGACCAGACCGCCTGCTTCCAATGCTCCATGGTCCAGTTCTGAGGCTCAAATGACCATTGTAGGCGCGTTTGTCGGTGGACAGGGGTCATCATGGGCACTCTGACCTGTCTGCAGCTACACAGCCCCATACACAGCAAGCTGTGATGCAGTGTGTATTCACCTGTCTATCATAGACAGCATGAACTTTTTCAGCAATTTGAGCTACAGTAGCTCTTTTGTGGGATTGGACCAGATGGGCTGGCCTTTGTGCCCCATGCGGATCAGTGAATCTTGCACGCCCATGTCCCTTTTGTCAGTTCACCGGGTGTCCTTCCTTGGACCACTTTTGATAGGTACTGACCACTGCATACTGAGAACACCCCATAAGACCTGCCATTTTGGAAATGCTCTGACCCAGTCGTCTAGCCATCACCATTGTCAACATCACTCACATTCTTACACTTGCCCATTTTTCCTGCTTCAAACACTTCAAGAACTGACTGCTGTCTAATATATCCCAAACCCTGACAGGTGCCATTGTAATGAGATAATCAATGTTAGTCACTTACCTGTCCGTGGTTTTAATGTTTTGGCTGATCGGTGTATAAGACGTGCATGGCCCTGGGTGTTTTACTCAGCATGACGAGGCAGCGTGCTGTCAGTGCGTCAGTATGCTTGATAAGTAAATGTTACAGAAGTCAGGAAGTGTCTTGATGCATGCTCAACAATCCAGGTAAGGACATCACAGAAAGTGTCCAGATGAACTGATTCAACTTTCTGTGAAGTCAGTGAGTAACAACTGAAACTTTTTTCTCTTCTATTTATATTCAAATTTTCACCTCTTCTTGATTGAGAATTTGTCAGCAAGTCTCGCTTTGCCGAATTCTCCGGTGGCCTTTCTTACTGTGTGTTGGCTATCATGAAACGTAGACCCTGCAAAGTGGACCACTGGGCAGTGAGAGGTAGATAGCTTGAGCTTCTTAACATGCACATTAGCATGAGGTTCAGTTGAGTTTTGCCACAGCAGTAGCAACATGGAGTGAAATACAATTAGAAAGTGTGAGGGAAGAATATGGTTTGGCATAAGCCATGAAATTGTGAAGCAGCATCAAAGCCTGAGTCAGTAGTACCGAAGGCGTATGCTAATACAGGCTAAACCCCAGAGCCTAAATAACTTTGAACTGGGAGTCTAATGAACGTGGAGACAGGGCTGCAGCCGCTGTTGAAGAACCGGGCTCATCTAGTCGTAAGAGGATGTGGATGACATCAGACATATTTTGGATTTTCACAAGTATGAACGTTCGGTTTAACATACTGAAGTTGAGGTAGTTCATCGCATACTGGTTTGAGGAAAAAAATATTTTTTTTAGGGGGAGTGGAGGAGAGCGAGAGAGAGAGAAAAGATTGTTGGGCCTGAAAATTGCACTCAGACATTTTTGACTGTTATGCACAGGTGGTTTCAGTTTCATAATGTTTTCCATCTGATCTGAAACAACCCTCAGGAGTTGCAGACTCAAGGATGAAATAAACAAGTTTCTTTTCCAGCTGCTGCTTTCAAACACCACACGCTACAGAGTATGTAGAATGCAAAAAAAAAGCCACATGGAAAGAAAAAAAAATTAGATTAAAGCAACTTTTCTTTGATTTCTGAATCAATTCATTCGCCACACTTTTTAATTTAGCCAATTAGTTCTTTTCCATTAAGCATATTGTACTGCGGCACAGGTGGTGCGGAGCGTAGAAGTGACCATCACTTAATTAATGATATAGGCAGGTGCTCAGTGGAAGTCTTCATTCTGCGACAGATGGCCTCATGCTTTGAGTTATTCAGTGCAATAAACACCCCCACGATCCATCACAGGAGGAAGGTGTGTATCATGTCATTGAAAGTACTACTCATATGGTGTGACTTTGGAGCCAAATTAAAGCGTAGGAGCACCCTCCAGACCCATAATTTGGGATATCGTTGCTTTCTCTTCCAGGCACTGATTTGTGAAGATTGTGTTCCTTTGTCCTTGTGTTTACTGCAAGTGAGAATCTTTGGCAGTCCTGGCAATGAACACACACACACACACGCACGCACGCACGCACGCACGCACGCACGCGCGCGCAGACTTATGAACAGCTGTCACATTATTATTTTTTATGGGTCCCAAACAATGACTTGTTTTCCTCTGCTCCTTGGCTCAGCCATTCTCTGAAAAGCATTGGAGCGCCAAAGCAGTTAAATTAATAATGTAACTTAAAGTTAACAAAATGGGAACCCCGACTCTCTCTGAGGGATTAGGAAATCAAACGACATCAGTACCACCTGGTCTCACAGGACCGTATTATGGGCACAGCTTTGTAATTTGTGGCATTGGGCTATTGACATAAATTGATGTGTATTTACCCCGTACAGTGATTCCAAGTGATTTGGGGGGTTACAGAGGAGCTAAAATGCGCATGTTTTCTGGATAAGTCCCCACACTAGAGAGTGTTTACCGAAACAACACTAGCATCAGGTGGCCCTCAGTTTCTAATAAGCTTTAATAAAGCATTTGCTGTGTGTTTTCATAAAACTGTGTGAAAGGTATCCTTAGATGAACAAAAGATTGTTAATGCACGATTCATGGACGTTATCTCTTTGTCACCAACTGTCTCTTCAGCCTCTGTTAATGATCTCTTAGATCATTTCAGTTACAAAATTGAGAATAACAGTGATGTCATTGCACCTGCTGGGGTATTTAAAACAACCTCTGATGAGCAAAAAGCACCGTGGGGGGATATTACAGCTGTAAAGAGCCAGGAAAGGGAGTGGCGAAAAGCTGAGTGCAAACAGTGAAAAACAAACCTCAGAATGACTGTGGCATCTATGAAAAGAGACTTTGTATTTACAATGTAGAACAGGGAACTCCTCTCCTCCTATGTGCAATGAGTTAGCTAACTTTTAGTGATCAAATTCAAAGCATTAAATCAGGGACATGGCCGGATTAACTCACCAAGGGGCCCCAGGGCATGCATGCCCATTGCCCCCCTGTCCCGTTAGAAAGGCTACGCAAACAATACTAAACATTGTTAAATGTAAAACTAATTCAAATACCCAACATGGTAGTCGACGCTATGCCAATCTGCATGGGATTTGGATGGTGACTACAAAGTACAACACAAATTTGAATCACAAAACAAACAGAGATGAGAATAGCAGCTCACAGCATCGCAAACATATTGCGAAGCCTTCTTCCCACTTATAACGGCTTACCAACAGGAAATAAATGTTTGTTTCAGAGCAAATAATTTAGTGAAATATGGGCATGTTTTAGTTAAACAATCTGTTTTTTTTTCAATTATTTTTCAGTATGGGCATTCTAGCTAGCACATTTGTTTAATTATACACAATGAAACAAGGAATTTGATCATATACATCAAGTTTGCACTATGTCAGACTTTGTTGCACTCTCAACGCTACAGTGTAAACACAAGGCACATGTTGCATTCTTAATTGCTACCATGTAAACATAAGGCGCAAACTCTTCAGACTGGCATTGTGATATATTTAGAAACCACCCCCGACACATTTAGTACGTTTATATTTGTAATATCTATGGCTCTGCTTCAAACGAGTCCCTAGCAACAAAAAAAGGCTTCCACTTCAACTCTAGGTTTCTTATACTGTCTATGTCCCAGACTGTGAAAGTATGATGATGTTATGGTGATACCACACAAAGTTAAGTCGCTCATTTAATGCAAATTGCTTGAGTCCGATTATTTCAAGTCACTTGCATCAATGGCGAAATCAGTAGAGACTGTAGCTTGGGGCCCCACATCAATAGAGACTTTGTAGCATGGGGCCTTGCATCAGTAGAGACTGTAGCTTGGGGCCCCCGCATCAATAGAGACTAGCTTGGGCCCTGCCTCACAATGCATGGTTGGAACAAACGTCCCTTGTAGGGTATGATTGGGAATCCCTACTATACGCGAACACAATACCCCTGACCTTTTGGGGCCCCTCGTGGTCCAGGGCCCTGGGGCACTTACCCAGCATGCCCGGTCCGTAATCCAGCCTTGATCAGGGATCAGGTACACGTTATTTGCCATTTCACTTCATGTACTTGCGTACATGAAATGAAATAAAATGTCGTTTCCCCCAGCCCACAGCAGTGCAACACAAAGACAAAAACACATATCCAAAAACTACAAGAACATGTATATCCAAACTAGGACACATGTATCCAAACTAGAACACATATATCCAAACTAAACACATATATCCAAACTAAAAAAATCACTGTCCAAGAGAAGGAATGCCAGCCAGGATGACTGTCAGAACTGCCAGTCTGCATGGGCTAGCAGTTACCTTAGCCTGCCCCGCTTCCGCGTCCTGTCAGACCATCCTCGGTGCCTCCTATTCGGGTGCAGTTCCGGGCAGGAGCCGTGCTCCTTAGGCCCACTGGACACAGCAGACCAGGCTGCCCCAGTCAATCCAATGCCAGCTCTTCCAGCCAGACACCCTCGACAAGCCATCAAAACATCCACATCAGATAAAAAGTAATTTGGTACACAAATGTTTGCGATATCTTCAGCTGTCTTGATGCTCTGCCAACAAACTTCTTTGATTTTTTTTTTATTTTCCAAAAAACCTTTTTTGCCATTGACTTAAAAACTGAATCTTCTGGCTGAAAGTTACACTTTGACCATTTTCCCCTAGGAACTACTTTTCACCCTTTGATTTCTTTTTAAAATTTCCAATTTTTTTTTAAATTTCTTTTCACCTTATTTTGCATTTTTTATTTAACTGATTTGTATGCCTTCTGTAAAGCACTGACCTGAAATTGTGTATGAAATGTACTATATGAATAAACTGGTCTTGCCTGGAAGATATAAAACTCAACGCTCGATTTTACCATGATACAGCCAGCTTAGCAACATATATTATCTTACTATATGAGTAAAATCACAGTTGAGGACATCATTTAATCTTACTTCAACGAGGACGGGAACCCATGCAACTAAAATATCAGTGTTTCTTAGACGGAAATACTGTAAACACTGACAAATTTTATATGTAAATTTGTGTTTACTTAGATAATTGTCTGTTTTCAGATTGATTGGGATGTGGTGTTAGGAGTAAAGAGTGACTATACTGATTATTATTATTATTTTTAGTATTATTATTATTATTACTGGGAGAGCTTGGTCTGCTATGTCCTGTGGGCCCGGGGACCACGGCCCTGCCTGGAGCTTCGCCTGAGGAGGTAACACCAAGGGCGGTCTGACAGGACATGGAAGCGGGGCAGGCTAAGCTAACTGCTAGCCCATGCAGACTGGCAGTTACGATAACACTGAGGGCGGTCTGGCGGCGGCCTCGCCTTGCGTTGGCTGTGGTGTTTTTCGTGTCGTCGTGTGCGGTGCGAGGAAGTGTGTCGAGGGTGTCTGACTGGGAGAGCTGGCATTGGACTGGCGGAGGGAGCCTGGTCTGCTGCGTTTGGTGGGCCCAGGGACCACGGCCCAGCCTGGAGCTGCACCTGAGGAGGAAACACCGAGGGCGGTCTGACAGGACACGGAAGCGGGGCAGGCTAAGCTAACTGCTAGCCCATGCAGACCGGCAGTTCCGACAGTCATCCTGGCTGGTTTTCGTTACCTTGGATAGTGTTTTTTTGTTTAGTTTGGGTATGTGTGTTCTTGTTGTTTTTTGGGTATGTGTTTTCGTCTTTGTGTTGCACCGCTGCAGGCTGTGGGAAATGATATTTTGTTTTATTTCATGTACGCAAGCACATGAAATGAAATGGCAGTGTCCCTGATTCCTAATTCGGTATTAACGTTATGAACTGAATTTCATAAAAATATCGCCTTATATTCATGTATCTATAAAAAGACAAAAAAAACACAATGAAGAACTAGTAAGAAATTACTTGCTGTAAAGGTAAAATGAGGTAAATGGCTTTGGAAAGGGTAATTGAGCGGATCGTTGGTGATAACTGTACCTTAAAAGCCCCTCACAGACCTTCTACCTGTCTGACACATCTGACAAATGATAGCCAATCCCTGGCAGAAACTAATTGTCTGCGGTGTGTCTTTGACTAGGTCTCGTGGCCCTTTTCCAGTACTGAGGCTTACAGTGCTCCCTGGATGTGACGGCATTAGCATAATCTGTCTGGTTGATTATGTTTGGGCAGCAGTGACATAAAACTCTGGTGCTGTGATTGGGTTCTGCGAGGCTATGGCTGCCAGCGCAGGCAAAAAGCAATCAGCGGAGCAGATTAAAACACGGCACGGCAAACAAAATAAGGAAGCTGCAGACTGACACAACACTCGACGCCACCACGGTCACCTGTGTTTGTTAGGGTGGGTTAAGAGATGATGAGTGACAAGTTAGTTAATGAAAGAGTGCGTCACCTCGTTGTCCCTACCTCCTTGTTGATTTACTCGCAGGAAGCATGATAGACACGGCCTCGCCACGTGACACGACAAACAGCTCAATGAACGAGGGTCTGGGGATATGCTGAGACTCGTGCAAATGTAGAGTGGCGATCCTGGATGGGAAACTTACATAGAGAATGAATGAACATTAAACACAAAGACGTCTCCGTTTTATCAATCATTTCACCTGGAAATGAAATTTAAATATGGCTGCACCGTGCTCCTTGTAGGCATAACCGATGATAATTAAGGGCGAAGACTGTGATCTGATCCATATCCAACCCCATATGCTTGGTGGAACTTTGGCCCGACTTTCATTAAACTGTCAGGGAAAAAGAATATTCATAAATATTCATGATCAGCAGTCAATCAGAAACTGATGATGGCACGGACGCCCCGGTGGATTATGGGGTCTAACAAGGTACTGGAGCCCATCTGTTCATGCAGGTCGGTGATAGATCAGTCTGGAGCCACAGGTGCGTCTCTGACAGCAGTGGAAACCATTTGAGGTCATTTGGCACAGAAAACAGTCTAAGGCCGCTCTGCACTGGTGGAAAAGAGCATCAACCAAAACTTTAATTCAGTGCCAACGCCAAGGAAACCAAATTTGTAAAAGTTAGCACCTCTACATTTAGGGTAATTTGCATTTGCGTGTACTTTATTTGAATTTTGTTAACATTTGATGTGAAATTGACAGGATCACTGGATTCCAGTTTCCACACCATTACTAAAGAGCACCTTTCTATACTTGGGTATCTTTTTCAACATATGCCAATGGCACTGTCTTTTATACAATATTTCTTTTAACATGATCTTCAGCACTTATTGTGCAAGGTCAAGTTCCACTTTTAAAATGTAATGTCATTTTTTTTATTTTTTTTTATAAAACTTCTGGGAAAATATATTTGTTTTCTTTTAATCTTTCTGTTCAATAACCCTGGTCATGTCTAAAAAGATTGATGACACCACGTAGAAAACTTGGCTATTATGAATAGAAAAAGGATTGCATGTCCTATGGCGCTGCTCGCATAATCGGAAACAGCCAGAATTTGTCATGATCAGAATAAATATGCGGGTTATTTTTAGGGCCAAACAGTCATTAGATGCCCCAAAATCAAATGGAGTACTTCAAGAAGTTACCACAGGATATCGGTGCACATGTAAACACATTCATTCACTGTGGCATTATGATCAAAACATCATTTTGATGGGTTTTTTTAATATAAAACTTGATTTTAGCACTTCATTTATGTAACCCAAATACCTGTCTTGCATACCATGCTCGAATGGACTCCGCGTTGCATCGTCGTTGCTACCGGATATGACTGCTGCAGGGCTTGTTATGTTATTAAATTTAAGAGTTCATTTGTACAAAGCAAACGTAATCAGCGGAAAAGCAAGCACTAGATCTAATCTGCGCTCCAAATGCTGCCCCAAACACACTTAATTGTTTCATCCAACCAAGACGGACCCAAGTGTTGCCCCTTGAGATAATTGCAGGCATGAAATGCACTGCGGTCTTGAACATTTGGCAAATTGTTTCCAAGGCAATTTACCTGAAACGCAATGTGGAAGTGGATGGCTCAGGAACATAACCAGATTGTTCACACTATTAAGGCGCTAAATCAAAGATTGTGTTTCCGCTGTTGTAAAAAGATTTGGAGGGCCATGTCCAAATGTTGACTGGATCTCACAGAATCCCCACTGAACCTTTAAATGGCATTAGCAGGTTTTTCTGACACCTATGACAGATATTTCCTGTTTATTGCTTCGTGAGCAGATCTGCCAGTGGCCTGTGAACATATTAGCGTCTTGCAGCTGTGTTCTGTGGCACGTGGCCACACGATTTATCCCCCAATTTAATTTAGTTACGCTGTAATGTATAGCACACCCCCTGCTCCTTCATTAAGCGAATGCAGTTTAAATCCCTGTTGCAGTGTCCTCTGAGCGTTGTGGTGCTGTTATCTTGAGACGTTCAGGTGTTTCTCAGTAGTCTAGCTCAAGTTGTTCTTATAGTATAAAGCTGGGCACAGACTGGAGGACTTTGCAAATCCTAACTGATGTTGAAAACGGGGGGAACCACATACATAAAGAGATTATCTCTCGGCTGTCATAGCACACACTCCAGATGATTTGGGCAAACACCTAACAATCTTATAGCAACAGTCAATCACTCTCAGAAATGTTTTATTTTACACCAGCTGTTTTTCAGTGTCCACTTCCCAGTTAGCTTCACTCTCATTGGCTGTTGTGGGTTTTTGTTCCTTTCACACTGCAGGATTTCTGAATGTAAATATCAAACATGCTTGATGCTACCTGGATGGCTGTGATGGTTTTAGGAGTAGATCAGGTAGCTAAAGATTTAATATGTAAATGCCTCAAAGAGCAGGATAATCTGGGAAGATAATCAGTTCTGAGCAGCCTCAAATTGGGACAGCCCAAGGTGCAAATTGGGCCTAAAATCCTGCCGTGTGCACCAGACTATGAAGAGGAACATCATCAGATGTTCACTTAATTGGGCAATTGTTTCGCATTGTTCAATGGACTTATAAACATGGGTTATGAATAGAGTTGAGGATTATGTTGAGGATTATGGCGCTGATGATGATGCTGTATGATCCAGGACAGTGGTACAAGTTGCCAGTAATGCTGAGGGATATAAGAGAGGCACATTGTGGTGCAGTGGGGTGTTGGCCCGCTGCCCCGAGTTAGCCTAATCAACAAAGGGCAGATAAATTGGCCATTGTGAGAGCCGCTGGCAGTGTCGGAAGAGACGACGTCGCTCTACCATGGGCCGGTGGCCAACAAGGGAGGTGCCAACTAATCATTGAGGGACAAAGATGGTAAATAAGAGCACAACAGCCCATTTTTTTTTAAAACAAACGCAGGTTTAAAAACACTATAGACTGAAACAAAGACCAATGTCAAGATGGCTAATAAAAGTCTTTTGTTGGGGGGAGAGCTACGTCTGTGTCTCTGCAGCTTCAGCTCTCCCCCGGTCTCTGGTGTGCTTGTTTGGGGTGTGGAGCCACTTTATCTGTGCTGAGGCTGACTCTGGGAAGCTAGCCCACACTCCACTCTGCCTCACACATCAATAACATACATCCTCCAATAGATGTGTATGTTATTATGTATGATATGTATGACAAGTAAGAAGAGTTGAAATGAAATGCAAATATAAACACCAAAAAAAACATTCTAAATATTGCAATTAAGTTTTTGCTCATTGATTTAGATGTGGCGACCACTGAGAACCAAGAATTCCGTGACAAACAAAGCAGTGAGCACCAAGAGGGGATAATTCTCACTGATCGACTAGCTTCATCCATCGAGAAGGTGTGACCTCTGGAACAGGAGAATAAACTGTTGGGATCTGAGAGTGAAGACAGCAAAACTGGTTTGTGAAGCCTACAGACCTACAAATGGTGTTGGAGGGGCAGCTGAATGAGATAAAGAGTATCAAAGATTAGGTGCAGGTCCAGTATAGATTATCTGTGGCTGCTAAATAAAACGGGTCAGCTTGAAGCAATTAGAATTGAATGCGAGGAGGCAGTTCATTATACTAGAGAGCAAGCCATGATGGACTAGCAGGCCACCTCCATTTGCGTTGCCTCAGAAAACCCGAGATTTTATAGTAAAACTTGAATTTCTTCAAAAGGTCAAAAACAGGAAATCAGAAAGCTCATGAAGCAGCTTTTCCCGGAGTGCTTCTGCCCTCCCTTTCGATGTCTTGCCCACAAGACCTCAAAAAACATTGCCAAGGCTTTGGGGTGTAAAGAAATTGATCAATAGTGCCAAAAAGGATATCTTAAGCATGGAGCATGACTCAGATAACCTCAAAACCAAGAATGGTGTTGTAGAAGCCGGACTCCACGAGGTACAGGAAAAATATATGCAATAATTTGAAAATCTGCAAGCAGTATTAGCTATGTAGAATGAGTTGAAATTCACTGAGTGCAAAGCTTCTTCGACAGTATTGGGAATTTAGAAGTGTCAAGCTGACTTTGAGGATAGAAATAGCAATTTACAGAAAACTGATGGAGTGTGCAGACTCACGGCTCTCCAGTATGGCAAGGTGCTTTAACAGCGTGTGAAAAGTGTTGGGACGAGCTGAGGCAAGGCTGGAGGAAGTGCTTTGAAAGGGCCACAGCTGGAGGACATGACAATGGATGTGGTGAAGGTTTGTGCAGTGGGGATTTTAGTGATAATAAAGAAATGATGAAGGGGGAAAGAAAGTTGATATGAATAGCGTCAAAAGAAATGGCAGTAGAAGTAATGGTCACAGGGCGAGTATCACTGATAGTAATGGCATAGGTATAAGAAGGGAAGACTACTTCCATTGGCCTTAAATAAATTGTGCTGGTGCAATTGGCACTACGGACAGTTGTGCGAATGGAGCCTCTGAATAGTCCCTGTGGGGTAAGTGTGGGTGGCGATGTCACCCTGTGTTTGGATTCTCCGCTGGTAAAAATAAAAAAAAAGTTGCCATAGCAACAATGTGACCGTCAACTGTCATTCTAGGAGACAGACCAAAACAATAGAGAAAAGGCTGCCCTCATCATAGCAAAACATATATGAGAGGGTGACATTGTGGAGATGGCGGTCACTCGAGGTGAGAACACCTAGCAGGAACAAGCATGGAAAATGACACGGCTCATCTTGCAGCATTCAAGATTTCTGAAGCTTTACATGAACCTGGTGACAACTAACCAATGCATTCAACATGCTTGAAATTTAGACTCATGTATTTTATTTTTAATGACATATTGAATGCTGTGATTATTTGGTTGGTCCTCCCTATAATCTGCAAATCAAAGATTTGCTGTTGTCAAAATGTGGCGGCGCTCGTTATCCTGCTTTAGTTTGAGCAGTTAGCTTAATTGTCTATTGTAATTTCTCAATAAACGTTGTGTCCAGATGAACTGATTAAACATTCTGTGATTTCGGGCATCCGGGTAGCATAGCGGTCTATTGCGTTGCCTACCAACACGGGGATCGCCCGATCGAATCCCCGCGTTACCTCGGGCTTGGTCAGGCATCCCTAAAGGCTGTGTCTGCGGGTGGGAAGCCGGATGTGGGTGTGTATCCTGGTCACTGCACTAGCGCCTCCCCTGGTTGGTTGGGTGCCTGTTCGGAGGGGGGGACGACTGTGATCCTCCCACGCGCTACGTCCCCCTGGCGAAACTCCTCACTGTCAGGTGAAAAGATGTGGCTGGCGACTCCACATGTATCGGAGGAAGCATGTGATAGTCTGCAGCCCTCCCCGGATCGGCAGAGGGGGTGGAGCAGCGACTGGGACAGCTCAGAAGAGTGGGGGAATTGGCCGGATACAACTGGGGAGAAAAAGGGGGGAAGAGGAAACCCCCCCCCAAAAAAAGCTTTCTGTGATTTAATTACCTGGCTTATTGAGCATGCATAAAGACAGCTTAATTATGTGTTTTTGATGGAGCTGTCTGCATAATCTCCAGTTAAAATTTGGAAAAGCATTGGTAGAAGAACAATTAGGGACGACATATACAAGACGATAAGCAAGTAACTAACCCTAACCCCTGGACTCTGAGAGGAAAAGAGACCTCTGAGAGACTTTGAGGAGGGAAGGATCAGTGGGTAGCTTGTACTGTAACATGTTCCTTTGTGCTTAATGATAATCTGACATTATCATGATTTTATGCCATATTCCTATTCTGATTCTGATATATTATTCATTGAGCTAAATAGTAAAGGGCATAATTCCTAAATCAACTTGCTTAAACATTGGACAAAAAGTGAAAGCAAGAATTCACCATGCACTAACACACCTAATGTTAATGATCTTGTTGAAAAAGAGAAAATTGTCATACGAATATAATTATGCATGCTGAATAATCCAGGTAAGAAAATCAAAGAAAGGTGAATCAGTTCTTCATCTGGGCACAATGTTTATCGAGAGAAACATTTCATCACTCATCTAAGTGACCTCTTCAGTCTCCACTGACTGCAGGTATCCCCACCCTTATAAACAATGCAGTGGCATATCGACCGAAGGAGAAGGACAACAGCTGCCTAAGCGTAAACCAGTGGTGATCCCGTATGTGGCGGGGGTGTCAGAACAGCTGAGACGTCTATTTTCCAAACACCGCATCCCAGTTGCTTTCAAACCCCAAAACATGCTGCGCCAGAAATTGGGGCACCCCAAGGATCGGGTCCCCCGGCACAAACAGAGCAATACAGTGTATGCTGTTAAGTGCCGGGAGGATTGCTGTGACTTGTACATTGGGGAAACCAAACAGACGCTGGGCAAGAGGATGGCACAACACAGGCCAGGCCAGGACTCTGCAGTCTACACCCATCTACAGGCCAGTGGCCACTCTTTCAAGGATGAGGATGTACACATCCTTGATAGGGAGGAACGCTAGTTTGAACGGGGAGTCAAAGAGGCCATCTATGTGAAGAGGGAAGGACCATCCCTGAACCGAGGGGGGCAAAGAGTGCATCTGTCACCATCTTACAATGCTGTGATTGCAGCTATTCCCCAATCCTCTGTGAATAGTACACATGGCCGTGGAAAAGTCATGGTTGGTTTTGGTCGTTGTGCCACTGTATCGTTTATAAGGGTGAGGATATCTGCAGTCAGCTGAGACTGAAGATGTCACTTAGATGAGCGATGGAACGTATCTGTCAGTAGACATTGCGTCCAGACGAACCGATTCCACCTTCGTTGATGTCATAAGAATATTTTATATTATATATAATAATAACAACCCCTGAACACATTGTGGTTGCAGTTCCTAAAATGAATGAATACTGATGCTCTACAATTTTTTTTTCTTTTAAAAGAGAGGGGATGAGGGAGATGAGATTCAATACATGTAACCCTGTTTATTGTGTCTAGTAAGAATAACCTGTGCGACTGATAATCTAAATGCCAGTCTTGTTGGTGCGAATGCATACATGAACCAACCCACGCCGCTGAATGCAGAGTGGGCCTGTTGAAAGAAGACAACTTAATGGACTCTTAAGCCGTTTTCTCAATCATAGCACTTAGGTGCTCGTTCAGATGCATAATTCAGTGACCCATAGAATACGTAATGTGTTGAGCTGTTGCCGTGGTTGCTGAATAAGGGAGGGTTGAAGGTCCCTGTCTCATTAGAATACTCGGAGCCTATTTGCAGTTTTTCCGCGCCACAACAATTTCCCATGCTGGTTGGTGAAATCGACAATTGGTACAGATCCAGTATTATTACCCGCTTGGGTCAAACGTAAACTATAACCGAAGAATGTAAAAAAATCACGTTTACAACAATTCTTTGTGTTGGGAAGCCAACCGCATTTCCCTTTTTATCCCCCTATGGAGTTAATGAGGCCTTTGGGTGAGCTTGGGTAGGAGTCCACGGTCCCTCAAAGTGGTGTGGACTGGTTAGGCTTGTTTATGTGGGTTGTGGATAAACCGTCCTCTGAGCATATTAAGCCGTGCCGGGCTCCTTTTTTTTTTCTTCTTCAAAACCCCAAATATGTGTCTTGTTAACGTTTCAAAGAAGACTCGCAGGATGGTTTAGGTATTGTGAAGTGTTGAAATAAGTAGAAATAGTCGTCACGCCTCGAACCCAAGCTAAACAAAGACCCCCGGTAAGGCCTGTGCCTATGGCGATAGGCCTGCGGGGCTGGAATACAACATGCCTGCATAGGATTTTTAAAAGAATGGAGCAAACTCTCTCGCCATACCTGAGTTTTATTAAGAAGGCAATAAGACCAGAAGTGGCTACAAAAATAAAATAAAATCTCGCATTGGGCAACTTCGTCTGGGATCATCAAACGCCAGCAGTTCACTTTAAATCAGCTATGTGGAAATTACACAATTCACATGCATGCATGCCATTATTGGTGGAATAAATTGTGTTTTCTCCAGGCCATTTTGCAAGGCGATAAACTGATGAGCTCAAAAGCAGTTAGGATCGATGCGGCGGATTGATCACCCTCTGGCTACTGCCGGCACATAAACAACATCCTGAAACCCCTTTGTCGGGGGCGGTCGGGGGGGGGGGGTTGAGGCTGGAATGAATTATTTGACGAGTCAAATGAGTGGGCTGCATGTGCTCGCTTTATTTCCCCAGCAAGATAAAGAAAAGCGGCTAAGCATCACAGCAGAGGTGAGTGACTTGAAGCAAATGGAAAGCTTGTATTACACACAGTCCGGCTGGCTCACTGCCACGGATCGCGGCATGTGGTGAATAAGAATTATTGGTTTTGAATGAAAACTTCACACCGATGCAGCCTCGCGGAATACGACCAATGCAATCTATCCCACACGTGTCGCGGCCTTGCCCTCATTACTTCCTTTTTAGACTTGGGAGTCGCTGTGAGCCACGACTAGCCGCGTCTCCTCGGCCCGCCATTAAACTCCATTGAATTCCACTTTGACGCCACGTTGGAGGACATTGTTATCCGCCCCTCTGACGCCCCAATCATTTAAGCTGTCAGGAAGACAGCCCCGTGGCTCAATGAAGATTAATTATGATCCCGGCGTCGACAGGGTGGCTGGGGTAATGAGATGAACCGCATGGCAAGGCGGCACATCGTTTTGCTCCCTGTCACACGTCCCGTCATATCTCTGTGTCACTTTGCGGAGGGTCCGCCCTCTCCGCGCCGCTCCTCCTGACAGCAGATGTTGGGGAGAATGAGGATGTTTGGCAGCTGGTAAACACAAAGGTGGACTATCTCATAAAAAGCTTATTATTTTTATGTTAGTGGGAATTCTCCCCCCGCCTGCAGTTCTGCAAGAGTTACGGTGCCCTTGAACTCTTTGTGTCGTCTCTGTCTGTCGAAAACTAGGAGGACATTTTCCATATTATTTCACACGGAGCGAGATGGGTATCGCGCTACGGAGCAATGGCGGCTAAACTGCCAAAGTGCGAAGACAAATATTCAGACGGCTTCTTTATATTAGACGGGCTCGGTTTGTAGCAGCATCAGCGATTCTGATAGCAGTGTTAAAAATTTGACGTTTTAGCTGGCGGGGGGGGGGTAAAAATGCTGTAAATGATTTCTGGCTTTTTTATCCTTTGATAAACGTGTTCTTAAGGGTTTCAGCCAAAGCCAGAAATGTATTTTGAAGCGATTCGATCCTCCGTCGTTACCGCGCCGCTCGCATCTCTTCAGGTGGGCGGCCATTAGAGGTAGGCACGTGACGCATTTTGTGTGCCAGTACGAAAGTTGGAGAGGGTCAGGGGTTTCTTTCTTCATGTGATCCCCCCTTACCAAAAAAAAAAATGCTTCATAAAAACAAGGTGAGCCGTGACGCTACAAACACTGACACGCCAATAGGAGATTCAGGCATGGAAAACCATCGCTGGTGTCTTTCTACGTCTGTTTAAGATACGTTTAGGAAGTGTGTCGGATTTCATGGTAACTGCCACCTATGAGCTCAACCTTAGGCTAAAACACTGTCTCCTATGTGGGGCGAGGGGATATTAGCAGTATGGATTATTGCATGAAGGTAAAGACAGAGGAAGAAAAAAAAGTCGGTATCACAGGTTGTCTTGATGCATGCTCAATAATCCAGGTAAGAAAATCAAAGAGGGTTGAATCAGTTCATCTGGACACAACGTTTATTATTATCATCCATCCATCTATCCATTATCTGAACCGCTTACCCTTACTCAAGGATGCTGGAGCCTGTCCCAGCAGTCATTGTGCGGCAAGCGGGGAGACACCCTGGACAGGCCGCCAGGCCATCATAGGACACACACACACACACACACACACACACACACACACACACACACACACACACACACACACACACACACACACACACACACATTTGTTTCTCTATACTTGTGAGGACCCCTCATTGGCTACATTCACTCCCTAGCCCCTAACCCTGACCTTAACCATTGTAACTACACGTCTAACCTTAACCCTTACCCTAACCTTAACCTAATCTTAACTCTAACCTTAACCCTAAACTCAATGTTCTAACCCTAAAATAAACCCTTTTCCTCATGGGGACCCATAAACACACACACACACACACACACACACACACACACACACACACACACACACAGATTAATTTGCATGTACATAGGAGCCTCACTTTCTTATGTGAGGGTTGAAGGCACAACATCGTTATGTCTGCTCATCAGTGCAGTGTTAACTTAGATCTTACATTGCATGTCAAGAAAGATCCCCAGCTGCCGATGATTAGGCTTATGCTATATCTAATTGGGTAGTTAACTCAAATGGCTTTACTAGACAAAATCCAGGGATCTATTTAGCATACAACACCGGAGACGCATAGCTGAAGAATTAATCTCACCTATAAGCCGAGTGTGAGCCGTTTGTGGGATGCTACCATCATAAGTCATCCCAGACATCTAGATGTGTTTTTTGGGGCCTAAACTGTTGCCTGCCATTTGGACAGATTTCAGATCGAGCTTGGAATGACACAGATGCTCCGATGGTTGGCAACTTTAGTAAGTTATTATCTGCCCTGGGTCTCATTTTCAAAGTCAAGACCTGAGCATCTATATGGTAATGAAGGGCGTTTGCATTCTCAGGAACATCTGGAACGTAGACTTTAAACTGACACCTAATTCCAAAGCAGAGGATGTTCCCACACAGTAGAAGCACGGCACAAGAAGGTTGTAACTGTTGACGAAATGTAAATCTACTATATCATGGGGCATCCGGGTGGCATAGCGGTCTATCCCCGTGTTGGCCGGTTCGAATCCCCATGTTTCCTCCAGCTTGGTCAGGCGTCCCTACACATAATTGGCCGTGTCTGTGGGTGGGAAGCCAGATATGGGTATGTGTCCTGGTCGCTGCACTAGCGCCTCCTCTTGTCGGTCGGGGCGCCTGTCAGGGGGGAGGGGGAAATGGGGGGAATAGCATGATCCTCCCACGCGCTACATCTCCCCTGGTGAAACTCCTCACCGTCAGGCGAAAAGAAGCGACTGGCGACTCCACATGTACCGGAGGAGGCATGTGGTAGTCTGCAGCCCTCCCCGGATTGGCAGATGGGGTGGAGCAGTGACCAGGATGGCTCAGAAGAGTGGGGTAATTGGCCGGATACAATTGGGGATAAAAAGGGGGGAACCCCCCCCCCCAAAAAAAAATCTACAATATCATCAAACCTACTATATGGAAACCGCAAAATTCTTCTTTTTTTGAGGGGGGGGGATCATGGATTTCTCATTGTAGATGAAAACTCTTCATTTGTTTTCACTTTTCTAGGTCTTTTATTTGTGTTTGGTTTTTTTTAGATTTTAGGTCCAGCATCATTTTGGAGGGCCTGGTTTATGCCATGGAAGATGCTGCGACTGATTTACAATGCAAACATGACAACACTTATCCTCTGTACTTAGTCGTGGATATTGTGACAGCGCCAGATAAATTATTTTCAAATTAAACAAAAAAAAGAGATAAACAATGGCGATCAGTGAGTTATAAATTAAAGCTGCCAGCTGTCAAAAACGGGCTCACTTGTTAATATCTGAGTGACCTTATTTATATGACGCACTTTCTGTTAATTGTCATACTACAGGTAAATCAAATGTCTCCTTCTCTCTAAAATACCATTCTTTCCCTTTCTTACGTCATACATAGCTGGGGTAGGAAGATTACCTCCAAGTGACTTTTCTTTTTTTTTTTTAATTAAAATCTTGTTGAAAGCAGATGAATTAGTTGATAACACCCATGCCTTTTCCCTGACCTCAATTTGAATCTGCTTACCTCTGCAAATGAGTCGAGAGAACTTCTCCCTTGCATTAAAACTCACTTGTAACCTATTGAAGGCTGAGTTTTTCTTCCCTAAATGTTTCAACTTGTTCATGTTTAAGACTCACCTGCAGCAATGATGATCAGTTTTGATTGACAACCCCCCCCCCCCCGCCGACTCACTCAAAAATTTGGCGGCCACATATTATGATCCTCATCTGTGAAGGTCTTGATGTCTTGATGCATGCTCAATAATCCAGGTAAGAAAATCAAAGAAGGTTGAATCAGTTCATCTGGATACATTTATTGGCAGATATGTTTCATCAGTCAACTAAGATGTCACTTAGTTGAGTGACATCTTTGAAGTCACTTAGTTGAGTGACATCTTTGAAGTCACTTAGTTGACTGATGAAACATATCTGCCAATAAATGTATCCAGATGAACTGATTCAACCTTCTTTGATCATCTGTGAAACAGTGCTGAAATATCTTGTGTAATGTTGGAGATCTTAACATTTTGAATTCACCATCTATATTCACTAGTATCATAAAATTCTTGGTCTCTGAAAGCAAGCACGAAACTCTATTGATATTATGAGCATATTTCAACCCTAATTAGCTTCAACCGTTCACAATTTGGATATGCATTTTGTAAATTTAATTGCGAAAAACATGAAAAAAAAACTCATTTACTTGAATTATGTACAGCCATTGAATATACTGTAGCCTAGCAGGAGAGGAGCATGAAAAATATTATGGAATAATTAAGTCAAAGAAGACTTTTTTTAATACAATATTTGTCATGTACAGCTTCTCCTTGCCCCCTTTTTTCCAGATGGTCCTCTTTAAACAGCCGCATAGACACCATCATGTGCATGCATGGACTACACATACATACCCATACACAAACACAACAACCGAACATTTTACAAACCGTGCAAGGTGCAAATGCTCGATACCGCACCCCAAAACATAGACAGATGCATTAACCATGCACAGACTCGCCATAGCTAATACCATTCATTCTTCTAGTTTATCACTTGCTTCCCCAGCTCTACATGGGGCCTCATTCATTGTCTCAACCATGCTAATTACCACAGCAAAGAGTGCCTTAAAAGACTTTAAACTGTGGATTGGTTGACTGGACCATAGACTTGAAGTTTGCCCCATCCATTCCTGTACCGTTTTCTTCCTATACTGCGAAACATTTTTCAATGTTTTGTCATTTTTAAATTCTATGCTGCGGCGTCCGGGTAGCGTAGCAGTCTATTCGGTTGCCTACCAACACGGGGATCGCCGGTTCGAATCCCCGTGTCACCACCGGCTTGGTCGGGCGTCCCTACACACACAATTGGCCGTGTCTGCGGATGGGAGGCCGGATGTGGGTATGTGTCCTGGTTGCTGCACTAGCGCCTCCTCTGGTCTGTCGGGACGCCTGTTTGGGGGGGACTGGGGAGAATAGCATGATCCTCCCACGCGCTACGTTCCCCTGGCGAAACTCCTCACTGTCAGGTGAAAAGAAGTGGCTGGCGACTCCACATGTACCGGAGGAGGCATGTGGTAGTCTGCAGCCTTCCTCTGGTCGGCAGAGGGGTGGAGCAGCGACTGGGAAGGCTCAGAAGAGTGGGGCAATTGGACAAGTACAATTGGGGAGAAAAAAGGGGGGAAATCCCCCCCCCCAAAAAAATAAAATAATATTTTATATGCTGTTGCAGTAGACCAGAAAGAAGGTCAATGCTCTGTCTGGTGTTTTATATTTATATATTCAAATTCATGTATCAAATAATTGCAAAAAGGTTGCATATTTTATATTCACATTTGTATTTTAGACATGTAGCTCATGCTCCACCGTATCATAATCTCTTGCCTAACTTCCGCAAAGGAATCGTTACATTTATAGCCAATCTTTTTTATTTATTTATTTATTTATTTATTTATTCATTGGAGTTTCCCCCCTTTTTCTCCCCAATTGTACTTGGCCAATTACCCCACTCTTCCAAGCCGTCCCGGTTTGCTCTCCACCCCTTCTGCCGATGCAGGGAGGGCTGCAGACTACCACATATCTCCTCCGATACATGTGGAGTCGCCAGACACTTATTTTCACCTGACAGTGAGGAGTTTCACCAGGGGGACGTGGCGTGGGGAGGGTCACGCTATTCCCTCCAGTCCCCGCCCAAACAGGCGATCTGACCCACCAGAGGAGGCGCTAGTGCAGCGAACAGGACACATACCCACATCCGGCTTCCCACCCGCAGACACGGCCAATTGTATCTGCAGGGACGCCCGACCAAGCCGGCGGTAACACGTGGATTCAAACCGGCGATCCCTGTGTTGGTAGGCAACGTAATAGACCGCTACGCCAACCGGAGGCCCAAAATTACAGCCAATCTAATCAAAAACAGGCAAAAAATAGATGTGGAGCTTTTTTCTTTCTCTAGGACAGGACTGTTGATGGATACATCCATTCACTGTCTAATCAGCAGGGCCACCTAATAGAACTTCCGGGTGTTAAAATGATAATGAGCATGCACAATTTAGAGTAGGCAAAAAGAGTTAGGTGTTTAATTTCCGCCAAGGGCTTTCTGCTGAAATGCTGAAAATATCTGCTCTTCTGTTATGCCCAGGAACTTTGGATAAAAGTGTGCATCTAATGGGAGGCTTTACACTGCAGCAAACATTTATTTTTGATAGCTGAATGAGGATTGAGACGTGCATGTGTCTGCCAATCTGTTCACATGCATAGCCGTGTAATTCAGTGTAAATGGCATACATCTTTGGGGTTTCTACAGTTTCTGTATGCATGCGATGGCCATCTCCCTGTCTGAAATGACTAATGAATCCAGCGAAGTTCATGGGTACTGCTCAGCTTTATCTCCCTATAGGTTTGGCTGTAAAGATAACAATGTTCCTGGAAAACCTATTGATGCCACTTTATGCAACCAGAGGACATCTCCCACTTCTGTTTTCTGTTAATATTAGTGCCCTGAGTAGCTAGTGATTCAAAGCCTTCCTCCCTGCTTTTTTATGACACAAATGTCACCCGGTCCCGGTTCCCGACTCACGGCTGGATGATATATTATCTTTCAAATACAGCCGTAGGGATATTTATTACACTTTAGCCCTCTACCAATTCATTATGTAAACTTTGCTGCCATCCTCAAAAGTCCCCCTAATAAAATGAGGTTATGGCACAATATCGTCTTGAAAAGACACACCGTTTGAGTTTGGATTCTCAAACTTGGCATTGTCAACAGATAAATATAATAAAACCCAACTCGGAAAAGCAAATTTAACATCCCGAGGGCCAAAACACTCTCAAGAGGGTACTCAAGACTGTGCAAGATGGGAAGGTTCATCCTGGTATGTATTTAAGGACCATACATTAAGCCCACAAAACTCCACAAGATATCCGAGAGAGTAAATTACAGCGTAGAAGAATCCAGTAAAGTAAAATTAGCTTATATTTGTGCTTCGGCCTCAAATCGAATCAAGAAATATTCCAGGAAGTCTTTGATAGATAAGGAAAAATATGAGGGAGGAAATGGAGGAGGACATAACTCTCAGCATCATCCACCATTTTCTTCATATGAACAGATTTTTTTTTTTTGCAAGCCCTGGTACGCCGTTCAGTAAAGGTCTCTTAATTTCTCCTTACCTTTTGCTAAGAATACATTAAAAACCCATGCATGCAGGGTTTTACTGTTTGACTTTCATCACCAGAGACCAGAGCCATAAGCAGGGTCAACATTTTACTGAGGTCTGTGTTAGAAAAACATGAAATACTCCTCATAACGAATTTAACATTAATTAATAAACAAAACAAAAACACCAAAGAACTTGTATTACACCAATGTGAAATGTACACACTGCCCCTTGTCTCTTCTTCATTAACTCTATCACTGCATTCTGTCCCATCCTTTGATAAATATCAATCCATTTTTTCACTCCTCTTACTTTCTGTTTTTCAACAAGCGACACACTTCAAATCACCCAACTTACATACATATTGTTTTCTTGTTTTCACTTCCTCATTCATTTTTCATCTCTCCATTTCACCACCGACTGCTACTCGTTCTCAAACTTTACATGTCTACGCCTTACCATCCTTCATCCTAAATATTTTTGCTCTTGCATTGGTTCAAAAACAGACTTTATGTAATTAATAATTGTTATGTCATTAACATTAGCTAATCATACGTAGTCTTGTTGCCTATTTAAACTAATGATGAATGAATGAAATGTTCATCAGGCACCTGTCTGGATTCAAGCAGAAGTACCTTTATGTTGAACCATGCTACCTTACGCTCGACCGGTCCATGTTTTTCCTGTGCAGCCCAATTTCAGATACAACATAGTATCGTTTAAACTAAAGCCAGCCTGGTGTCTCTACTACTTCACTAATTTCCAAAAGTACTGAATTTATTTGGTACTTCATGAAAAAAGTTTCAGAAATAGTACTCTTAACCTCTCTTGACGGTCAGAAAGGATGTGGTACCTCTCGTGATAAGCCAGATGAGATGCGGTCGCCATGACCACTACTTGATGATGCATCGGCTAAAGGGAAATGTGCCTATCTTTGGTGTCTTTTAGATTTATGGCACAGCCTTTTAACTCGGGAGCCTGCCAGCATGATGTTGACAAACACAAAGAGAAAGGCTTGGTAGTATATTTTTCAAAAGGAGGGACACTTTAACCTTTTCATCAGCTACTGAAAAGATCAAGAGGAGACTGTAGTTTGTCACTTCTCTCTTGATGTCCTTGCTTCTCCGACACATGCACAATGAGACATTGAACACAAACACACACACACACACACACACACACACACACACACACACACACACACACACACACACACACCCCGTATCACTCTCTCCTGATGGACTGTTGTTTGCAAAGCAAGGGCATATGGCTTACAAGGTGTAGACGAGATAAGAAGATTATGTTTCTCTTGTCAAAGTGATCAAGATTTCCGCTAAAAGTCCTCTGCGTTTTTTTTGTGTGTGTGCCGTGCTGTGTGAGTATTGATGATTGTTTTCCAATGAGGTTTTTTTATTTCCTGGTGTCTGGCCTCCAAAGTGCCTCGGTTTAAACTTTTTGCCACATTGTGATGCTCTCAATCTGACCGAATTCCCTCCCACTAGAGTGTCAATACGCCCCTAAAACAATGTCACCAAGGTAAATGTATTATATTTATTGCTTAAAAGAGGCACCCGGTTACTTTTTGGATTTTGGCAATGTGTTCACTGTCACAAACACACACTGACAATGAGAACTTGAACACACACACACACACACACACACAAAGACAACCGAGGGGGCTTTCTTTTTGTTAATAGCATAGTAATAACATAGTAAAAACACCGGAGTGTGTGCTCAAATATCGGGGCATCACATTGCTCAGCCTCCCTGGGAAAGTCTACTCTAGGGTGCTGGAAAGGAGGCTCTGACCGATTGTCGAACCTCGGGTCCAGGAGGAACAATACAGATTCCGTCCTGGCCGTGGAACAACGGACCAACTCTTTACCCTTGCAGAAGAGCTGAGGGGGGCATGGGAGTTTGACCAGCCAGTCTACATGTGTTTTGTGGACTTGGAGAAGCCTTATGACCGTGTACCCCAGGGCACTCTGTGGGGGGTACTGTGGGAGTATGGGGTACCGGGGCAGTTGCTACAAGCCATCCGGTCCTTGTATAACCAAAGTGAGAGCTGTGTCCGCATTCTCGGCACAAAGTCAAACACATTTTCGGTGGGTGTCGGACTCCACCAAGGTTGTCCCTTGTCTCGGATTCTGTTTGTGATATTCATGGACAGGATCTCAAGGCGCAACCAAGGTGAGGAGTGTGTCTGTTTTGGGAACCTCAGAATCGCATCTCTGCTCTTCGCAGATAAAGTAATTGTTGGCTTCATCAGAACGCGACCACCACACAATGGGGTGGTTTGCAGCTGCGTACAGTACCAGACCGTTGTGTTGAAGAGGGCGCTGAGTTGGAAGGCATAGCTTTCAATTTACCAGTCAATCTTCGTTCCAACCCTCACCTATGGTCATGAGCTTTCGGTAGTGACCAAAAGGGGGAGATTGCGGGATACAAGTGGTTGAAATGGGTTTAATCTGTAGGGTGTCTGGGCTCAGCCTTAGAGATAGGGTGAGGAGCTCGGACATCCGGAGGGAGCTTGGAGTAGAGCCGCTGCTCCTTTGCGTTGAAAGGAGCCAGTTGAGGTGGTTCAGGGATCTGATTAGGAAGCCTCCTGGGTGCCTTCCTTTGGAGGTTTTCCGGTAGAGAAAACCCCGGGGTAGACCCAGAACTTGGTGGAGGGCCTACATGTCCAACCTGGCCTGGGAACACCTTGGGATCCCCCAAGATCTGGAGTGCCCTACTTAGCTTGCTGCCACCGCAACCTGACCCCGGAGAAGTGGCTGATGATGAGATGAGATGAGATGAGATGAGATGAGATGAGATGAGATGAGATGAGATGAGATGAGATAAGATGAGATGAGATGAGCATAGTAATGACAGAAATGGATTTATTTACAAACCGTAGTTCACGGGATTATCGTGGAAGATGAGGGGTCATTTTTGCAGACGAGTCATTTTTGCAGACGATAAATAAAATTGCTTTATCTATATGTGTGCCATAAAGCAACAACTATTTCACGTGAGGTTGCATACCCAGTTGCAGACAAAATACAAAGTAGCAAAAGCCAGGCTTCTAGGGAACTGACCTAAATGACGATTGTGTCATTCTCCCATAAACATCACACTATGCGACCAAAATGAATTTAATGATGACATGTTAAAGCAAAAAAGTTACCTTTCGCCGCTTTGACATGAGACTGGCCTTGAATCTTCAACCAGAGAAGACAAATTGGTGATTGGTATTTAAGACCTCAGCTGTATTAATACTTTACTTGTAGTATTCAAATTGAAAGGTTGGCAGATGTTGTTTTACAGAGGATGCATATCGCGAGGCTGAATACGACCGAGGCATTTATTCAGAATAATGCTCCTTTTCACAGTCCAAGTAACTTAACCCCTCGGCTGTGCAGACTGAACTTCATATATTTCAAAGATACCAGACAGTAATCTAGGCTTCCCTGAATACTATAAAGCATTTTAGACAGTAATTTTGGTGTCCTTACTGCTGTATTTCCTCAGCAGATGATGAGAAACAACGATGAACTGTCAAAATGTGAAA
This sequence comes from Lampris incognitus, assembly GCF_029633865.1. Lineage (NCBI taxonomy): Eukaryota > Metazoa > Chordata > Actinopteri > Lampriformes > Lampridae > Lampris > Lampris incognitus. The sequence continues at coordinate 17,880,133 of NC_079221.1, forward strand.
ATCACATTATACATAAATAGCTGGGGAAAAAAAACTAATTTGTAGAAATTGTTGGAGGTCTATGAATAATGACAAGTGGGAGAGCCCAAAATGGCAAATAACGATCCCTGAGGTGTAATAATAATGCTTGCTCTGGTTAATGAGGCTACGCAAAACCAGAGAAAACACAAACAACACAAGTAAAATGGTGTTGATTTTACACTGGAGGGAGTAGTCTTCCCTCTGGAATATTTCTCTCTCTTATGACTGATCCCGAATATTAATATGTAGATGCTACAGGGAGCCGGGATGAGAGAGAACAGGGCAGGGCGGCACAGGGGAGGTGCAGAGGAGGCCAGGCTTCAGGATATTTGTCTTTGAATCATACTTCCAATTAAAAGAGTTTGGGAGCAAATAGCTTCATAAACAAACAGACGGATCTGCAGTTGCTCGAGGGTGTGTAAATAAAATGGATTTATTTATAACACCAATCTGTCACTGAAAATCAAATAGCCCTGTTCTATATTTTAGTCTTGGTACTTCTTAGCACTGTGCCGTACAGTACTGCGGTGCCTTCATTTCATCAAGGCTATTTTCATTTTTCTGTCCGACGGTCATCAAAACTATAAATGCTTACATCTGAAGGTGACGTTTGATGGATATGAGTTTCAATTTTCTATTTGAGTGAGATGTCTATGACTTATTGAAACTCAAAACAAATTATGTTATGAGGGTATGTTATGTGATGCTATGTGATTTTATGGAGGTTAGTGGGTAATTTGACCTCTTGTTGACATAGTGATGATTTCACAGCTTTTACATGTGATAGTCACCATCCTGTATTTGCACCCTGACATCGGTGCAAGTCTAGTCTCGTGTTGGAGCTGTGCTGCCAGGACTGCCCCATCTCTTCAGCTCTGCTTAGCACCTCACACATCTATCATGACCGCCGCTTCATTGTTTGGGACAGGGTTAAACATCTGACATCTCGCATGTGATCTCAGAAAATATTTTTTATCAATTCTGAATTGTGCTGTGGACTTCTTTCCATGGACAGGATTGCTGTATTTTGTTATGTTTTTTTTTTTTTTTGCCTGTTTCAAACCTGCACCTGCACACCACCAATAGTCTGGCTCATCATCATCATTGTCATCGGCGGTCACTGGGGGTCAAGTATGACCGTCCTCCCTCTGGGTCCTCAGGTGGGCATAGAGGCCGATCCTGGAGCCACATAATGGGAGGATGCCTGCGTGTGACAGCTTTTTAAGTGGACTGGCTGATGCACCTGCAGCCACCACACAGTCCTTGGCAGGGGGAGGCCAGAGTCCAATGGCATGGAGAACCAAGATGACTGGGGACCACCCTCTGTTGCAGCCGTCATGTCATCTGCCTTCACTGTCGTTGTGACCTGGAGACATCTTCTGCCAGTTCCGCCGTTGAGGTATTTGTTGGATCGCACTTTATCTGGAACCTCCCCCTTGACCTATCCAGCTTGGGTGACCCTACCAGGAGCCAAGCTCCGGACGCCATCGCTCTTGGGATAATTGGTACACGCAAGCTTCTCCACCACGGCAAGGTGGCGATCCAGAAGAAGTCATAGTCTGTCTACCAGCCAGCCAATGTGGTCAAACATCTCTACTTTTGTTAGGGAACAACCAAGGCAACAGTTTACTATATTGGTTTTCCCACTGTCGCAGTTTTCTTTATTTACTTTACTGTAACATTGTAGTATGGGTACTAAATAGTACCATATAGTGTTATTATATAATACTATAATAGTAAGAGGTGAAATATTGATTGACTTTTGCAAGATCTTGTAAAATTATGTAGCAAATTATACTGAATAGTTTAGAAGCATAATAACTTGTGAAGATCTCCAAGAGTGGAATCTCTTAAAAATAAATCCCTTTATACTAAATAAAGACGCTCTCTCCTTTTCCATGTGTTCTGGACTGAGGGAAAATATATAGAAATTCAAGTTAATGTTTGTTGCAAGGTGGCCTGAGGATTGTCTCTCCCCATTATTGCAAACATCCTGTTTTTTTTCCAAAGCCCATATGAGATTGTTCACAAAGCTCGGCGGATATTTGGAATGATTGTGACTGTCATCTTTGAGCACTGGATTTTCCTGTGAGGGAAAATAACTTTCTCAGCCTCTCTCGCAAAAATAAATAAATAAAAGAATGAATTCTTCATCTTTGTAGTGATGGAAGCCCAGCACAGATGCAAACAGGCTGATTGGCATTTCCAGGCACAGAGTGAAGTGTTAACGCCTGCTTCCGTTTGGGAATTTTGTGGCTTGAAAGGAGCCTGCCTACACCGAGGTGGGTGTCTTGGTATAGCTGGGGGTGTGTGTTAATGCAGATCTGCTGGTGATGTTCAGTTTTGGTGTCCATTTTTGGCCTGCAGTTGTGCCTCCGCTGGCACAGGCCACATCTTAGCGCAGACACAGGTGCATAGAGGTATTTTTCATGCAGCAGTCCAGGAGAGGACACACAGGGATGTGTTTTAATGGATGTTAGCCTATGTATTTGACCCCCACCGAAATAAATCTCCAAACCAAAAGCAGCTACAAGTAACTGAATTCAACGTTCTGAATAAGTTAATCAGAAAAAAGGTTGAGAAGTGGCTGTTGAATTTTTTTGTGAATCTTACACAGTTTGCGTGCATTTTACAGTGTACAGAAAATTTAAGTTAACTTAGCAAAGTGAATGTCTGTCTGGTGCAGTGGGATGTATTTCATCTGGAATTCCATGGAATGGGAATCAGTTTCACTATAAATCCCATGAACGGAATGGGATGGGAGATTTTTTCTTTTCTTTTACAGAGTCACAGGAACGGGATGAGTGAAAATCCACTTCCATGTCAGGCTCTGGACTAAACTACCGGGTCCATTGTCAGTCTCTGTGGGCTTGTGCACAACATGGGAACACTGAAGGCAGTTTGTAAGTTAATATAATATGTTAATATGTCAGCAAGACTTTTTGATAATTTTCTCGCGTGCAGCTTCAAATTAGATATATTTGATTTTTTTTGACAATGAAACATGTTATGAAGCCAATAGAAGCAGTTACGTTAGAGTTATATAATGTTATGGTAAAAAAATATATAAATTAAAGGGAGGGGTTCGCACACTGAGGTGGTTTGCATATGACTCAAAGTTTAAGCCAGGGGTGTAAGATCCAATATTCAAAGAATGGGCACAAAAAGGCATCATGGCAATGTGTCCAGTTCTAGAAAATGGTGAATTTATGAGCTTCCAAGATTTAAAGGCAAAATATGGTCTCGAATACAAAGATTTTTTGAGATACATGCAGTTAAGAGACTACTTTACAAAACAGATAAAGTCAGAACCAGATGAAATGTCAAATAATGTGACCGGGGTGATTGTGGATGCATACAAACAGAAGGGGCTTAGGGTCATCCCTGCTTTGCACCAAGCTTTGGGGAGAAGCAGGGGGGATTCAGCACTCTACATAAAAGCAAAATGGGTAGCAGAGTTAAAGATTCAGATAACAGAGGAAGAATGGTATCAAATGTGTGAGACACAATGTACATCCACAAACTCACCAATACGGAGGGAATTCTGCTGGAAAAATTTAACTCGCTTTTTCACAACACCCAAAATAAAAAGCAGGCAACTTGCTGCACGACAACGGTGTTGGAGGCTGTGTGGGAGCATGGAGGCTGACCACTCGCATATTTTCTGAAAATGCACAAAGATTAGGTTATATTGGGATAATGTTAAATGTAGGTATCAACAATATTTTGGTATATGAAATCCCACACACCTGCCTTGTGATGTATCCTGGTAACATTGGTGATGTTGTGATGAGAGAAGATCTCTACTTGACTAAAGTTTTACTTGCAAAGAAAGCCGTTACCAAAAATTGGCTTAATGTTAACACTCCAAAACAGGAACAGTGGGTGGACATTTTCCAAGACATTTTTGTCATGGAAAAGTGGACATACATTTTAAGAGTCCAAGAGAATATATTTAAAAAGAACTGGGAAAAATTGAACATTTATATGGGAAATGACACTGACTAAATGAATGCCTATTCAAAATATTTGTGTGAATATTGAAATATTTCCAGACAACTATTTATTGTTAATTTTTCATTTTACTATCCATGTGTGGAGTTTGCATGTTCTCCCCATGTGTGTGTGGGTTTCCTCTGGGGGCTCCGGTTTCCTCCCACAGTCCAAAGACATGTAACTCAGGGGAATTGTCCATACTAAATTGTCCCTAGGTATGAATGGGTGTGTGTGTATCGGCCCTGTGATGGCCTGGCGGCCTGTCCAGAGTGTCTTCCCGCCTGCCGCCCAATGACTGCTGGGATAGGCTCCAGCATCCCCACGACCCTGAGAGCAGGATAAGCGGTTCAGATAATGGATTTTTATCTGTTTGTATATCTTACTGTATTCTTGTTTGTGTTGATGTTGTTGTACTGTTCTGTTTATATCTTTTTGAAAACTTAATAAAAACTTAAGTGAGAAAAAATACATATATTTGATTTTGTCACAATCCATAGGAATATAGAAGTTAATAATGGAAGAAGGTGGCAGTACAGGGAAAGAATTCACTGGCGCCAGGTTTCATACACCCAAGTTAACTAAGGAGGAATGCGTAGCCGTTCGATTGGGCAGTCGTCTCCATCCATCCCGAAGATGAAAACGTGCTATGCCGCAGTCCGTTTAAAAATGGTACAAAAGGAGCTGAATTTATGAGCCAAGTCGAAGCTCGTCCAAACTCCACCTGCTCATAATGTCCCCACCCCAATCTGACCTCCTTTTCAAGTGTGCCTCGCTGTGCCATGGTTGACCTTGCCTCTCCGGTCACCAAATTACCAAACATCTATATTGGACGTGCCCATATGCACCACTACTGGTGCTTCCGTTTGTGCTTGTGCTTAGTTTCGCAAAAATAGAGCCCTCTGTCTTTTCCACTGTCAATTATTGGTTGCTGAACGTGCATCCAAGATCATCTTTTGCGCTTCATGACTAATGAAATACAAACCCAGTAATACATTTCTGAACTGTTTGGATTCTGGTGTCCAACTAAATCCGCAGTCATATAAATGTACACATTTTGACAATCACACATCAAATACCTAAAAGGTAAAACACCTCTCCTGCCCATATTTCTTTGTAATACACAGGCAGCAGGTCGGCTGTGAAAATACAGGAGAGATTCAATATTTCTTTGCAGCCACAGATGCTGTAAGACAGTATTTAGATCGTAAAGAAAGGTTCGAAACACATTTAACTTTGATTTGTGTTACACAATTCAGATTTAGTATTGATTTCCACTGCACAGTGTATTCATTTTAAGGGGAAAAATAGATAAATCCTAAACTGAAGTTTATGTATAACCATAAAGGATCAGATCTGCCAAATGATGATCATGTTGTTAACCACTTAGCACAAGATGGCAACATTACATTTCGAAATTGCTATAATTTGTTTAGATTAACAAGTTGTCAATATTTTGTATCTAACTTTGGAATTCTTCATTATTTTTTGACACTGATCCTTTCTTTTTCCTCAGAGGGTTGAATCAGTTCATCCGGATACAACGTTTATTGACAGATACATTTCATCACTCGAGTGATGAAATGTATCTGTCAATAAACGTTGTATCCGGATGAACTGATTCAACCCTCTTTGACTTTCTTACCTGGATTATTGAGCATGCACCAAGACATTTCCTTTTTCTTCTTTGTGTAGGACTTGGACGTCGGGCCAGACAGGAACTGGAAGGGGATTGGCATCTCTCTCTTGGTTATTTTGGTTGTCTTGTCCCTTATTGGATTATCCATTGTTCTTCTGTCTAAAGGTGAGGCTCACTATAGATTTGTTCACAGGAATGGTTGTGGAGCCATTATGATGAATAATGATCAGCATGGGCTGAAAATACAGACTTTGAACGGCCGCCTTCAACTCCTGCTGGACACCACTCATCCTGCCTGGATGTTGTTTTTGTTTTTTTTTGCCTATTTTCAACTCTCACATTCAAAAATAGAGACAGGCTATTAAACAAGACACTACAAACTCACTAATGGGGTAGTTCTCCACTGTGCTGTACTGTATGCAGTAAAAGGAGATTGTGTAAGACTGACTAGATTGACATAAAATGTGCTTTTTTTCCCCCTAAGTGATTACAGAGAGTAGGAAGATGGTTGAAAGAGATTAGCCGGAGTGAGGGAGATGATGAAAGTTAGCTTTGATGTTTGTGGAGTGCTCCTGACAGCCACTCAATGGGACTTCCAGTTTTCCAATTATTCAAGGCAAGGGGTGATTTCAAGGAGGTGTAGAAAAAAAAACCATCCAGTCAATCCAGTGACACGGGAAGCCGAGTGCAGGGATTTATTTATCTATTTATTTGTATTTATTTATTTTGCTAAGAGTGGGGGCTGTTTTTGTTTTTCCAGTTCACATTTAAATTCCCATGCTAATCGTTAAAATGTGGATGGGTGCTGGTGACTACAGAGGTGAACCTCTGGCTTGGCACACGCGATAAGGACAAAAGAAACAAAAAGAAAGACTCGTTATCAAAGTTACCGTAAAAGTGCAGATCAAATTTCGATTGCTAAAAAAAAAAAGTTGTCTCTAGGCTTTCTGACGTACATCAACGCTGTCATTTTTGCCTCCTTCTCTAGACGATGGTGCCAAACCCTCTGGCTCTCAGCTGACATTGGATGACATCTTTCAAAGAAACTTCCAAGTGCATGATCCTGATGCAAAGTGGATCAATGGTATGTAAGCCAAAAGACTGTCATGCATGCCAGAAACTGCAGTATCAGTAGTTGATCTGATTTGATCTGTCTTAAAAAAGTTTCGGTAAAAAATAAGCAATATGTCACCACAATATTGGCTGCCCAAAAAGCAGAGCTCGGCTCCACTGAAACTGCTTTCAAATGTCTTGTTGGAGTTGAGGAGGTATTTCTGCGCCCGAGTGGAATGAAACACGACTATAATCCCCCAAAAGGACTTTAAATGGCTTCAGAATTTATACTAGTACATCTTTATGCATGTATATACTATATGCTGAATATATCTTTATGCATGCTCGATAATCCAGGTAAGAAAATCCCAGAAAGGTGAATCAGTTCATCTGGACACAACATTTATTGAGAGAAATGTGTCATCACTCATCTCAGTGGCCTGTTCAGTCTCAACTGACTGCAGGTATCCCCACCCTTATAAACAACAGCGGCATAACGACCGAAACCAACGATCAGTTTCCTATGCAAATTAGTGTGGCCATTAACTAGAGTTACAATGGGGATATTTACAGACAGTTGAACTTGAGACTGAAGAGGTCTCTTATGTCCCTTTTCCACTACATGGTACCGGCTCAACTTGACTCGACTTTTTCATTTTCTATTACGGGAAAGTACCGGCATTTTGGTAACTGTTACCTCTTTTCTGGTACCACCTATGTCGAGGTTCCAAAAAACTGGAGTGGGTACCAAAATCAATGCAGACAGTGAGGGGGTACTGTTACGGTAATGGGAAAACAACACTCTGCGAGTCGAGTCGAGTCGAGTCGAGCCGGTACCATGTAGTAGAAAAGGGGCATTAGATGAGTGATGAAACGTTTCTCCAGATGAACCGATTCAGCTTTCTTTGATATACTGAATAAACTTCTTAGATGATGCTTTTTTTCCCCAATTAAGTAAGAGTAAGTGATTTTAAAATTTGGTCAGCTTTTTTTTTTTTTTGGATGAGTAGATTTGTTCAGACTTAAAATGTAGTCGTCACGAAGAGGAAAAGCAGTTTCTTGCCCTCAGTAATTACATTTCAGAAATTACAGGAGTCCCCTAAGCATCATAAACACCGAATATCACTAGTGTGCCAGGAGTATTAGTGCCAGGAAAAAAGTTTGAGTGAGTTATGTTTCATAGTGGCTATCAAGAACTAATTTCCAGGTCTTAGATGGCGATGCTCCCTGCAAAATATGTTTTAATAGCTACCAGACTGCCCGACATTTCACTCAAGGTTTTTTGTCACTCCCTTGCCTTCTGTTTTCTCGCCTTTCTCCTGTGTTTTCTTGGTGCCTCTGTAAGGCAGAAAAGGGGGGGCATCGTCTAATGATGATCGCAGGAACCCGAGGTGGCAGCTCATGCTTTGCTCTCTCGCTATGCCTTCACTCCATATATGTGTGTGTGTGTGTGTGTGTGTGTGTGTGTGTGTGTTGTATTTGTAATACAGTTCACTCACAGCGGATTTAATTGGTCTGTTCTAAGGACAAAAAGGAGGAAGCTGTAAACAAATCCTCGCAGGGATACGCTGTACATTTAATGTTACTGTACTGGAGATCAACATTTGTGAATGCGGAAACATATGGGCATATCGCTCTTCTACCCCGCTTACAGGTCAAGTTCAGGTCGAAGTCAAGTAAATGGGAGAATATTTTATCAGGAAAAAAAAGAAAAAAGAAGAAAGAACTGAGAGTTGCAGTAGACCTGCAGTGTTCTGGGAGTGAAGCAAGTGAAGCGAAGCATTTTATGGGTTGCTATACTGTAATCTAGGTTCATTTGGTTGTGAATAGTTTTGTCCATGAAGATAAAACCATATGTTTTTTTTCAAACATTTACTGTGCAATATCTGATCGCAAACTTTTTCCAAAGTTGAATACATACCTTTTTATCATGCAACGTCCACAGACACCGAGACAGTACTTTATGTTTCCATCTGGCTGTTTTCTCCCTTTGTCTTCAAGGGATTCCTCCAAGAGTTCTTCACTTCATATCATGAATAACACATCAAGCAGCAGTTTTCATGGCAGAGAAGTCCTCCCCCTTTTAAGGCTCTGTGCCACATTGTTTTAGTCTGGCTGTTTGCGTTGGAGCTTTCAAGCCGTCTCACCTTTCCATCTTCTGACAGGACTGCCAAGGTCGGCTCCTTTCAGCTACGCTTGACTTTCCACTACTGAGAACCGGACTTCTGCAAAGCAACAGGTTCCCTTAAATAGTGCTTCTCTTCTAGGGGCCCTACCCAAAAGACAAGTCCTGAGTCAGTAATCTCAACATGTCTGTGTGCAGAGATACATGTGCAGTACACTCAATGCTGGGCACTGAGAACAGTTTTCTTAATTACACATGCCTACATTGAAATAAAACAAAAATGCAAAATGATGAAACTATGTATATTCAACACATTCAAAGGGAAAAGGATATTCCCTTTTTTTCCAAAGTTCTCACCTGTAGTTTTCACAAGTTTATTTGTGATGGTTTTCAGTTCTTTTCTTCGGTCGATTGATTTTGATGACTAAGACTTTGTTGGTGGTTTTAAGACAACAGTAAGGTTGGCTATAATTGTAAACATTAAAATAATTTGGTCAGACCAATGGCCACAAAATTATAAGTTCACAAGTTCAGTTCTCTTCTAAAGCATCCACTGCTTGTTTCACAGATGCAATGCATTTTATCCCTGTAAGTCTGACCTGGACAAAATGCATGATTCTGTTTATAGTAATTATACTGAAATATTGTTGATTTTAAGAAAAGTTGAGAGTTTTGTTAACAAAAAAGATTTTTTTTCTAAAAGAGATGGAGATTTATGCTAGCAGGGTGAGATAAATTTACACAATTACAATGCAAACAAACCTTTTTTTTAATCAAGAACAGACTAGAAACAGGAGGAGGACTCCAAATAGGGGACAGGGGCGGAGCTGGACATTGTAAACATTCGGGGCTGAGCCCAAACCTAGGGGGACCCAGGGGCATCCGCCCCGATTTTTTCCCCCATATATGGCAGCTATATGCACTATTTTCCAAGCAATTTGAGGTATTAGCATGCCTAAAAACATGTACATCATGTACATCATTTGGGGGGGGGGGTCATCCTGTAGAGCCTACATCCTATTTTGTGTCTAATTGTTCTCCAACAGTCTTCTTCATTCTGAAACCATAACACAACAAATATGGAGGATGACTAATTTCCACTCCTGCCACCTAGAGGCAAAAAATTGTCTGATGTTACTATTCTTAAATTAAATAACATCGGTAGGGTAGGAATTTGGCGTAAACAGCATTACTAATTTTGAAACCTATAATTGCTATACTACTGTAATCGGTTATTTTCTTGCCCGGTGCGGGATTCGATACGAGGTGTACTGCACCACAAGGCGACATCACTAACCGCTCGGCTAAAGGGTCAGACTCGTTAGCTAGGGGCTAACGTGTGTTATTACTAGTTTACACTATGATGGAGTAGAGTTCACAAGATGAATGTTCGGCTGACAAATCTGCTACATTTGAATCCATCCCATAATAAGCTGGGCTGCTCTAATTGCAAATCAATGATCCTCAACAATGCCAAGTAAATGTGGTCTTCAATTCTCTGAATGGAATTATTAGGCCAACCGAAGAACATTTACTCAAATTATATTAGATTTATTTAGGGAATAACATAGTAGGATAAACAACACGGACATGCATTATCTTACAGTACTTTATTTTTATCTAATCCTGGTCACCCTGTTCTCTTTCCCTCCTTCCTTGTCCAAACAGACATGATACACATATTTTTAGATTCAGTGTGTCGTCCGTAAATCCGCTTGGAAATCGGAGAACAAAGAAGCTTCTAGTAACTCCAGGACTTGCCTGAGAATCATCCCGTTTCCAAGTTATCTCCACTGATGGTTGTCAGCACACCCGATGGTATATAGCAACTTATAATAGCTTATTCGGCATACTTGATTTTTCAAAATGTAAACAAATATAGGTTAAAAGAAACAGAGTTCATGTTGTAGCTCTGTGGGTTAATCTATGGCAACATATTTCATGTTTCTTGGAAAAGTTTAGTTATAAACTTAACATTTAATCCAAAAGAGCTGCTAACACTGCTACCTGACATAAACAAACTTGACAGCAGTGTAACTCCTTTGACTGACAGCTGTTTAACAAATGATTGTCGGGCGGTGTTGGATGTCTGTGTATTTATTTTGAATACATTTGGAGAAGATTTGGAGCATGTTAGGTGATGTCTCCCCGCCTGCCGCCTAATGACTGCTGGGATAGGCTCCAGCATCCCGCGACCCCGACTGGGATAAGCGGCTTGGATATGGATGGATGGATGGATTTCCCCTGTAACAGAACTTTCGCGCCCCTTATTTGCTGGTCCAGTCAGAGAGACTGAGGGGAAATGACGCAAAAAATAAGTTATTTTAAAAACCTAAAAGATTCAGGGCTTTTGAGTGAGAAGAACAAACAAACAAACAAACTAACTAATAAGAAAAAGGGCGGCACGGTGGCCCAGTGGTTAGCGCTGTCGCCTCACAGCAAGAAGGTCCTGGGTTCAAACCCTGGGGTTGTCCAACCTTGGGAGTCATCCCAGGTCGTCCTCTGTGTGGAGTTTGCATGTTCTCTCCCGTGTCTGCGGTGGGTTTTCTCCGGGTGCTCCGGTTTCCCGTTTGCTTGCTGGTTGTCCATCGTGTCCGATGATGACCATCTTCTCCTATTTGTGAGTCCTTTGGTGGCTGAATAGTCCGATCCTGGATGCACAGTTGCGGTTGCAGACCGGGCATGTAAAAGTGGTGCTGGAGGGGGCAGGGGTAGCTTTGCTACACGGTGTTGTGTACGCTGGTTTCCCCTATACTTCACTCCCTCTGAGACGTGACAGCGCCAGGTGGTGCGGCAGGAAGCAAGTCCCTCCAAGGAAGAGGGGTTGATCCGGCATCTTTTCAGTGTGGTCTTCATTTGGTCTTTGAACCGCTTCTTCTGCCCACCAGCAGTGCGTTGATCAAGGGTTTCCCCCACCACCAGAAAGACATGCATGTTAGGGTTAATACTCCTGTCTGTGCCCCTGCCCAAGGCATGGCAAGACGAACATGAGTTGGTCCCCGGGTGCGGCGCTAGCGCCTCCCCACTGCTCCTAGCTACACAGTTAGGATGGGTTAAATGCAGAGAAAGAATTGCCCCACACGGATTAAAGTAGTAAAACATAAACATAAAAAATAAGAGTCCCGGAATAAAAGAGGGGGGAAATAAGCCACCCCCGCTCCGCCAATGGAGGGACTGGTGACTTTTTCAGGAGGGCTGTGCAAAAAAATCGATACAGCTCAGTATTACAATTGTTCCACAATACTTTATCGATTTCCAGCCCCTTGTATCGATACATTACACAATTATTCATGTATTAAACAGGTTTAAATGTGTTTAAATATGGGATACTTCAAATCCCTGTGCTCAAATACTCCCATGACCTCCGCTCCTGTAGATGTCGCTGTGGGCTAGTAGTAAGCTAGTTGTCTCCCGGCACCCGGCACCATATGCCCGGCACTAGTTCAGAGGCAAGCATGGCGGAAACTATCGGAGCAGCGCCTTCGTCTTTCAAAGCTGACGTTTGCGTGCACTTCGGTTTTAAAGACAAAACAGGGGGTAACGGTTTGGATAAAACTAATGCCGTTTGCAAGCTTTGTCATGCTACGATAAAATATTCAGGAAACACAACCGACTTACGAGCTCACCGAAGAAAAAGCAGCGGCCTCATCCGAAACCTGCGGACCCAAGGCAAACTACACTTGGATAAGTAACACCCACAAGCTTCCGCCAGCTCGTGCACAGAAGATACCAGAGTTGGGGTGCTTTCTATCTGTAAATATGTGCGCCCTTAAAGCGTAGTTGAAAACACCGGCTTCAAACATACGGTAAACACTATGGAGCCGCGCTATGTGGTCCCAACTCGCCGACACGTGATGGATATAGCAGTGCCCAGGCTTTAGGAAGAGGTGAAGAAAACTTGGAACATCTCTTACCTCTGCAGAGAGGTAAGAAAAAAGGCCCCTGTTCAGTGTTCACCTCAGACAGGTCTAAAGTTACTCCGCTAAAGGTAAGTCAGACCGTCAAAACACTAAATATTTAGGCTAAGATGTAACCATTGAAGAGTTAACATCAAAGTATAGGACAAGTAACGTTTGATTTGGACTACAATATTTTAATGTTTACAGTTTGTTTACAGCATACCGACTAATTCAGTTGTATGAGATTTGTTTATAAGAATACTTAATATGTGTTTTAGTTTATGTTATCGACATTACAGTTGTGTTCAGTGTTTTCTATGACACAAGAATACTTAATATTGTAGCGATTTCGGGGGGCTCTTGTGAACCGCCACAGCCAGGACGCGAACCCGTAGCTCCTGTACCAAGGGCGACAGAGTTAACCAGTCGACTGAATGGTCCGACCCGTTAGCCAAGGGCTAGCGAGTCTATTTATTAGTGTACGTTACAGTATGCACACTTTATTTTCATATGATGTTATGGCATCTACATTTCAGTTCAGTGTGTTTGGTGACACAGTAAGAATACTTGATATGCACTCTTTATTTTCATATGATGTTATAGCATCTGTATTTCAGTTAAATGTGTTTGGTGACACAGTAAGAATACTTGATATGCACACTTTATTTTCATATGATGTTATGGCATCTACATTTCAGTTCAGTGTGTTCAGTGACAGTGTGCACTCTGCAATGCAGAGATACCGTTCTAATGAATTTGAATAGAACTTTTGAATTAAATGGTTTCGACTCAATTTGTCCGAGTTATCAAAATATAATGTGTTATAAATATTAGACTACCCAGGTGGTATACAGCAAGTTATATTTTCAGCTATATTTTTAAATTTTCTGTAAATTATGTAGAGTATTGCAATGTATCTCAGTATGTTTCATATCGCAATGTATTGTGTGATACAATCATATTGTGACCCATGTATCATGATACGTATCGTATCGCGAGGTTCTTGCCGATATCTAGCCCTAGTTTTCAGACCACTTTAATGACTTTAAAATTAGAACTAGGCTGTAGGTCTAGAACGACCTAGAGCCTAGCAAAAATCTAGGGACATTCCAAGCAGACATCCACTTGGAGGAGAGTTGCCAATACTGCTCTCAGGATTCTGCAATCTTCCCTTTATTCAGTGCAACATGGTCTCAGAGACAAAACGTTCATATACAACTCATTTGCGGTTTCTGAAAAAAGTTCAAGGCCAACATTCTGCGGTTTTTAAAATAAGTTGACTGGAAATGTACTGTAGCAACCCTGTACTGTTGGGACTGCTGATTAGCGGAGTCAGTCTATCATCCCCCTGCTCTCTGCCAATCACAGGAATGCATGTTACGGCGGTCTGTACGGTGTAGCTGTGCCCGATAACAACTGTGAATAAAGATGACGTTCGGTTGTGAGCTCTGTGATCTTTATAGCGGTTAATGCTACAACTGGTGTCAGAAGTGAACAACGTTTGTCAGGAGATAGCCTAGCATTTAGGTCAGTGAGTTGGCTGGTTAGTTAGCTGCTTGTCATGGATTGCTATGGTAGGACGGGGGTGAAGGAGGAGAAGACGAGAGAGAGGAGGGAGGAGCATGTGGGTGGTTGGAACTTGGAGGATATGGCCAGGGATCTCAGGAGAGCTTCACGTGAGGTGAAGAATCACCTGAGGGAGTCTGCGTGAGGATGGCTGCTGACGCCCTCACTGGTGTTTCGCTGTTTCTTCTTCCACCGGATGTGGGACAAAGGTGAAGGCTCGGGATGTAAACAAACATGGCAGTGCCAATCACCCAGTAGCTGTTACAGGAGTGAAAATGCCCAAGTACTCTGGTAGGGCAGACTGGGAGGCATTCCATGCCCGGTTTGAACTTTTAGACCTTGCAGAATATTGGAGAGGTTTGGGGAGATCATTTACGGGGTGCAGCTACTGTTCAAGGGGAGAAAAGTGGCACTCCACAGAGACAGACTGGCCCCCTACAGAGGAGACTCTCCCAAATGTATCGGGAATGCCTGTAACCCCCCCCCCCAGCCTACCCCCTCACGGCCTGCTCATTCCCCTGCCATCTTCCATGTGGCAATGCAAGGGGCTCCTGAGACTGCATCCCCAGCCTTCCCATCTATACCCCTGGCAACCCTGTCCTGGTCCCTGGACTCACAGGGTGGCAGCTGCCCGCCAGTGACTGAGTCACCCACCTCCTCTTTCTCTGCCCCTCTTCCAGTGGCTGAGTCCTCGGTCCCTGTCCTTGTCTCCAGCCCCCCAGGCAGTGTGTCCACAAACGCAGAGGAGGCCTCCAAGTCACTTCAGAGACTTTGTTCGAGAAATAGTAATGAGACCCTTGGTTCCTGGAGAGGGCAAGAATGTAACCTGGGCTCACCCGAAGTGACAGTAGTCTACCCTGCTCTTCCTAGTTAAAATAAATAAATGATTGATTTAGTTTAGTTTATAAGGGAATCTTGAGAGGAGACTCTGTTCCTCGAGGGTGAGGAACTTTTTAGTGGGGGGGGGGGGTAGTGTAGCGACCCTGTACTGTTGGGAGTGCTGATTAGCAGAGTCAGTCTATCATTCCCCTGCTCTCCGGCAATCATGGGAATACATGTTACGGTGGTCTGTATGGCGTGGCTGTGGCTGATAACAACCGTGACTAAAGATGACATTCGGTTGTGAGCTCTGTGATCTTAATAGTGGTGAACGCTACAACTGGTGTCAGAAGTGAACATTGGTGTTGTTTAGATGCACTTATGACCTCTGATGACTTCTTCCGCCAGATTTGGGACACAGGTCAAGGCTCGGAATGTAAACAAACATGGTCCCAGTAGCTGTCACAGCAGTAAAAATGCCCAAGTACTCTATTAGGGCAGACTGGGGAGCATTTCATGTCCAATTTGAGCTTTTAGCCCTTGCAGAGTATTGGAGAGGTTGGGGGAGATGATTTACAGGGTGCAGCTGCTGTCCAAGAGGAGAAAAGTGGCGCTCGATAGAGACATACTGGCCCTGGCCCCCTACAGAGGAGACTCTTCCCCACATGCTTTGGGAACACCAGTACCCCCCCCCCAACCTTCCCCCTCACAGCCTGCTCACTCCCCTGCCATCTTTCCTGTGGCAACGCAAGGAGCTCCAGACACTGCATCCCCAGCCTTCTCATCTATACCCCTGGCAACCCTGTCCTGGTCCCTGGACTCACATGGCGGCAGCTGCCCGCCAGTGACTGATTCACCCACCTCCTCTTTCTCCGCCCCTCTTCCAGTGGCTGAGTCCTCGGTCCCTGTTCTCTTGTCTCCAGCCCCCCAGGCGGTGTGTCCACAAAGGCAGATGAGGCCTTCAAGTCACTTCAGAGACGTTGTTTGAGATATAGTAGTGAAACTGCTGGTTCCTGGAGAGGGCAAGAATGGGCCCTGGGCTCACCGGAAGTGACAGTCGTCTACCCAGGCCAGCTCTTCCTAGTTTGAAAAAAAAAATTAAACAATGTTCTTAGCTTAGTTTATCAGGGAATCTTGAGAGGAAACTCTGTTTGTCCCTCAAGGTGAGGAACTTTGTAGTGGGGGGGGGGGGGGCGGGGGTAGTGTAGTGACCCTGTACTGTTGGGAGTGCTGATTAGCGGAGTCAGTCATTCATCCCCCTGCTCTCTGCCAATCACAGGAATGCGTGTTATGGCGGTCTGTATGGCGTGACTGTGGCCGACAACAGCAGTGAATAAAGAAGATGTTCGGTTGTAAGCTCTGTGAGCTTTATAGTTGTGAACGCTACAGTATCTTCACATGTCAACAATTGTGTGCAAACAACTTATCAGAATTTTGTACTATTACTTTAGAGTTGGTTAAGTTTAAGTTGCATTTTAGAGATGGTTAAATTTAGGTATGGGTTTGGTCTGGTTAAGGTTAGGGTAAGGATCTGGGAGATCGGTCATTAATTGTATTCATCCATGTGTGCTGTGTGTCTTGGGGGGTGTATTTCCATTTCCCACGGCATATGTTTCCTCCAGTAATGCTCACCAGCAATTGGTCAATAACACCTCGTGATTCATCGTTTTTCTCATGTAGGCAGGTTGTTTTTGGTTTAGTGTATTTTTTACACAAGTCGCTGTGTTAGTTTGCCTCTATTTTGTGAACATTCAAATTACTATTTTATAAATATACAACTAGTTTGTAGATTTGATGGGCTTTTTTTTGTTGTTTTGTTTTTGTTTTAGTAACCCCCCCCCCCCCCAAAGCAATAGACTGTAGATAGAGAAAGCTCACACATCATCTAAGGAATTCTAGTGACTTTTGGAGGAGGCCTCTGTGGAAAAAAGTAAAAACAGCTTGGCTGATTTCACTTAATTTGTTTGATGATGTGTGATGAATCATCTCATCTTGTCTCATCATCAGCCTCTTCTCCGGGGTCGGGTCGTGGTGACAGCAAGCTAAGTAGGGCACTCCAGATGTTCCTCTCCCCAGCAACGCCTCCAGCTCCTCCTGGGGGATCCCAAGGTGTTCCCAGGCCAGATTGGACATATAGTCCCTACAGCGAGTTCTGGGTCTACCCCGGGGTCTCCTCTCAGTTGGACGTGCATGGAAAACCTCCAGAGGAAGGCACCCAAGAGGCATCCTCATCAGGTGCCCAAACCACCTCAAATGGCTCCTTTCGATGTGAAGAAGCAATGGATCTGCTCTGAGCTCCCTCTGGATGTCCGATCTCCTCACCCTATCTCTAAGGCTGAGCCCAGACACCCTACAAAGGAAACACATTTCAACCGCTTGTCAGAATCAGAATCAATCAGAATCAGAATACTTTATTCATCCCCAAGGGGAAATTGGGTAAAGAGTGCAGAATGGGCAGCACAGCCAATGGAAACACTGGATTGGAGCAGCAGCCTCTTCCAGGTCCTAGCGCCCGGCAGTCTAGGTACATTGTGAATTTGGAGATGCAATGGCACAGTTCAATCGATTTTAATGAAAAATTAATAAGAAAAAAACTATTGATGATTTAAACTAATAATGTACATTAATTTTGGGGGGGCTAAAGAAATTTTTAGGGAGGCTAAAGCCCCGCTAAAAATAGGCCTAGTGATGCCCCTGCTGCTAGATTTCACTGCTCTGCTCTTCTCTGAGTGATGGCATAGAAAGTATTCACAATATACTTCATGTTTGCCTCACAAAGGTAATTAAATACTTGAAACTGCTGCCTTTTTGAAGATGAACTTAAACTCTGGCATGTGCACGCAAGACTGTCCGTGTGCTGAACTGCTCACAGTTGAGCATTTTCCCCACACACAGTTATTGGAAAAGGAGTGGCGATCTCACTCTTTTGGTCACTACCCAAAGCTCATGACCATAGGTGAGGGTTGGAATAAAGATTGACTGGTAAATTGAGAGCTTTGCCTTACGGCTCAGCTCCATCTTCACCACAATGGTCTGGTACAATGTCCGCATTACTGCTGATGCTGCACCAATCCGCCTGTCAATCTCCTGCTCCATCCTACTCTCACTCGTGAACAAGACCCCGAGATACTTGAACTCCTTGACTTGAGGCATCAACTCATCCCCAACCCGGAGGGAGCAATCCACCATTTTCCGGTAGAGAACCGTGGCCTCAGACTCCGAGGTGCTGACTCTCATCCCAGCCATTTCACACTCAGCTGCAAACCGACCCAGTGTGCGTGGGAGGTTGCATTCTGATGAAGCCAGCACAACCACATCATATGTGAAGAGCAGAGATGCAATTCTGAGGTTCCCAAAATGGACACACTCCTCACCTTGGCGGCTGCGCCTTGAGATCCTGTCCATGAATATCACAAACAGAATCAGCAACAAGGGACAACCTTGATAGAGTCCGTCACTCACTAAAAACCTGTTTGACTTTGTGCCGAGAATGCAGATACAGCTCTCACTTTGGGTATAGAAAGACCAGATGGCTTGTAGCAACTGCCCCGGTACCCCAAACTCCCGCAGTACCTCCCACAGTGTGGCCCAGGGTACACGGTCATAAGGCTTCTCCAAGTCCACAAAACACTTGTAGGCTGGCGGGTCAAACTCCCATGCCTCCCTCAGCACTTCTGCAAGGGTAAAGAGTTGGTCCGTTGTTCCACGGCCAGGACGGAATCCTCATTGTTCCTCCTGGACCTGAGGTTCGACAATCAGTTGGAGCCTGCTTTCCAGCACCTTAGAGTAGACTTTCCCAGGGAGGCTGAGCAATGTGAAACCTCGATAATTGGCGCACACCCTCTGGTCTCTGCAGGGTGTGCTCCAATAAATCAAATATTGATAAATCAAAGTATCTTTTTTTTCTTTTATAGTTGATTTATTGATGACGTGTGAGTTTTCAGTGCTGTCAAAGACAACACTAAGTTTATGTGTGCATATGTTTTCAAATGTTTGCTTCAACACCAAAAAAACAAACAAGCAAACAAACAAAAAAAAGCAAAAAAAGTCATATTCTAAAATATGTTGTCAGTTGTCAAGTGATGGCATATGTTTCTTTCTCCCTTAGTGAATCTCCAGATGCTTCATTTCATCTCTGCTGAGCTGAGGTGACATGTGACTTGATAAAAGCTCTGGAGTTTGTTTAAACACCTGTGCAGACAATAAACCTCACCCTTTCCTTAATACTGCAATGCCATTTACATCAGCACAATGGCAGCCGCTCCAAACTAAAACTAAAACTAAAGCACTCAATGTCACACTGCAGCGACAATGTGGCCTGCATATCACATTCCCTGATTTATCAGTGCCACATTATTATACATTATGAAAATGTTCAAAGGACACCCTGTAATTTAAAATCACTGCAACAACTACTGAAACTATGAGAACAATTCTGCTAATATACAAAAGTATATAGCAAACAAGGCAGAGTCAACATAGAAAGTGCCAACTCACTTTTTTTAAACCGTTTTAAAAAGTTACAAAAAATAATAATAATAAAAAAAATTTTTTGGGTGAGGTTACCTTGGCAAGTTGAAGTTGAAGTTGAACTTTATTGTCATATGTAGTAGAAAACTATGAAATTCTTGTGCTCTGGTTCTCTCCGCCTTAACACAAGGGACACAAGGACAAAGGACACGAACAGCAGCCCCCCCCCCCCCAAAAAAAGAAAAGACAACATTACAAATCTAGATAGACTATGTACACAATGAATTCATACTTTATATAATCTAGTGAGTCAAGTAAATTCATTATGAGACAGTACAAGACTGTTTCATGCCATAAGCAATCATCAGCTCATCATTAATTATGGCATGAAACAGGCTTGTACTGTCTCATAAAGAATTTACTTGACTCACTGGATTATTTTACTCCTTATTTGTTGAGCACTTTCCCTACCATTGATTGTTTCTTTTAACAAAGTTTTACATTTATATACACTACCGTTCAAAAGTTTGGGATCACCCAAACAATTTTGTGTTTTCCATGAAAAGTCACACTTATTCACCACCATATGTTGTGAAATGAATAGAAAATAGAGTCAAGACATTGACAAGGTTAGAAATAATGATTTGTATTTGAAATAAGATTTGTTTTACATCAAACTTTGCTTTCGTCAAAGAATCCTCCATTTGCAGCAATTACAGCATTGCAGACCTTTGGCATTCTAGCTGTTAATTTGTTGAGGTAATCTGGAGAAATTGCACCCCACGCTTCCAGAAGCAGCTCCCACAAGTTGGATTGGTTGGATGGGCACTTCTTGCGTACCATACGGTCAAGCTGCTCCCACAACAGCTCAATGGGGTTCAGATCTGGTGACTGCGCTGGCCACTCCATTACCGATAGAATACCAGCTGCCTGCTTCTGCTCTAAATAGTTCTTGCACAATTTGGAGGTGTGTTTAGGGTCATTGTCCTGTTGTAGGATGAAATTGGCTCCAATCAAGCGCTGTCCACTGGGTATGGCATGGCGTTGCAAAATGGAGTGATAGCCTTCCTTATTCAGAATCCCTTTTACCCTGTACAAATCTCCCACCTTACCAGCACCAAAGCAACCCCAGACCATCACATTACCTCCACCATGCTTAACAGATGGCGTCAGGCATTCTTCCAGCATCTTTTCATTTGTTCTGCGTCTCACAAACGTTCTTCTTTGTGATCCAAACACCTCAAACTTGGATTCATCCGTCCACAACACTTTTTTCCAGTCTTCCTCTGTCCAATGTCTGTGTTCTTTTGCCCATCTTAATCTTTTTCTTTTATTGGTCAGTCTCAGATATGGCTTTTTCTTTGCCACTCTGCCCTGAAGCCCAGAATCCCGCAGCCGCCTCTTCACTGTAGATGTTGACACTGGTGTTTTGCGGGTACTATTTAATGAAGATGCCAGTTGGGGACCTGTGAGGCGTCTGTTTCTCAAACTAGAGACTCTAATGTACTTATCTTCTTGCTCAGTTGTGCAACGCGGCCTCCCACTTCTTTTTCTACTCTGGTTAGAGCCTGTTTGTGCTGTCCTCTGAAGGGAGTAGTACACACCGGTGTAGGAAATCTTCAATTTCTTAGCAATTTCTCGCATGGAATAGCCTTCATTTCTAAGAACAAGAATAGACTGTCGAGTTTCAGATGAAAGTTCTCTTTTTCTGGCCATTTTGAGCGTTTAATTGACCCCACAAATGTGATGCTCCAGAAACTCAATCTGCTCAAAGGAAGGTCAGTTTTGTAGCTTCTGTAACGAGCTAAACTGTTTTCAGATGTGTGAACATGATTGAACAAGGGTTTTCTAATCATCAATTAGCCTTCTGAGCCAATGAGCAAACACATTGTACCATTAGAACACTGGAGTGATAGTTGCTTGAAATGGGCCTCTATACACCTATGTAGATATTGCACCAAAAACCAGACATTTGCAGCTAGAATAGTCATTTACCACATTAGCAATGTATAGAGTGTATTTCTTTAAAGTTAAGACTGGTTTAAAGTTATCTTCATTGAAAAGTACAGTGCTTTTCCTTCAAAAATATGGACATTTCAATGTGATCCCAAACTTTTGAACGGTAGTGTATATATAGAGAGAGAGAGAGAGAGAGAGAGAGAGAGAGAGAGAGAGAGAGAGAGAGAGAGAGAGAGAGAGAGAGAGAGAGAGAGAGAGAGAGAGAGAGAGAGAGAGAGAGAGAGAGAGAGAGAGAGAGAGAGAGAGAGAGAGAAAGTACACGATAACACGAGTCAAGTCAAGTCAATTTTATTTGTATAGCCCAATACTACAAATTTGTCTCAGGCGGCTTTACAGCAACACGACAATGTAAGGTGCATATGGGTGCATCAGCTCTTCAGCAGCATGACTGCCTGTGGAAAGAAACTATTACTGAGACGGGTGGTGTGTGATTTGATGCTCCGGTAATGTTTTTTAGATTGAGGGAGTGAGAAAAGAACAGGAGCGGGGTGGCTGGTGTCTTTAACGATGTTTTGGGTTTTCCTTTTGCATCGAGTGGTGTAAATATTATGAATTTGTGATAGTTCCATGTCAATGATTTTTGCTGTGGTCTTCGCACATACAGTCCATTGTGAAATTTTACTTTTTGTGGTGGGTTCTGCGTTCCCTGGAAATATACTGAAAACAATATAACAAATGTTAAATTTTTGATAGGTGTACAAAACCAAGTCGAACCCCCCCCTCCCCGCCGGCAACAAAGGCGCTTCCATTGTTTAAATTCCCTTCCTGTAATTTCACATCACCATTGATGGCTCATTAGCCATGTTAGTGTGGATTTATTTGGTGTTGTGGATGCACCTTGTTGTGGTTAGTGAAGGTAAAAGAGGCAAAATTAAATTGCTGGGTATAATAAGTCTCTTTGCGTCATAATATCTCATAAAAAAGTATGAAACCAGGGTACAGTGGCACTTGTCACAACCTCAGCTCTTTTTTTTTTCCTTTCTCATTAATGCTGAACATCACCAAGAGTGGGCCTCATTTCTAAAGCTCACAATATAATCTCTATGGGCAGCCTCCATTATGGGTACTTAACTGTTGCATTTATTAGGCAGCTGGGGTTTGGTTCCTTGGCCACAGGCTCTTTAGCAGGATGGAAAATTTCACAATTTACAGCAACCACAATCTGAAGTTTTTACCTATGCTACAGTGCCTGTATACTTAATTTCTTGCTGTACACCTGTATGTTGAAGGCAAGGCAACAGATCTGCAATTTGATGGTTTGATGTAACAGATTGCTTTAAAATCTATTGGTTTACAAAACAACAACAAATACTTAGTGGGACAGTTTAATCATAATGAAAATTCTGCATGTCTCCTTGAAGACCATCTTCATAACCACAGCTTTCTCAGTGGAAGTGATATAAACTAAGAATGACAGCGCCTCTATTTGCTGGTTACATCTGCTGCAGAATATTTTTATTATCGCTGATTTCATTAAGTCATGTAAATATATTTTTAAAAAAAATGCTGTTTTGTTCTACTATGAGGGGGTGTATCTGAGATACAAGAGCCCTTTAAAGGATCTGAAAGCCCCAGTTAATTGTAAACATCAATCCATCTATCATGTTTGTTCTCAGGTCATTGTGATACAAACCAGTTTTGCAGTGTTTGAAGTTTAATAGCCCTCTTACGCAAGATTGATGCCTCAGAATTTCCTCATTGACATTTATACATTAGACAGGGACCTTAAAAGTAATTCTAATCCTGTCAAAGGCATTAATGACATTCAGCATCCCCTGTATTGTAAGGTTGGTGTGGCATTAGATTGCAGTTTTTGTGACACCTCATGTCACAGTTTTGACAGTTGAAGGATGAAGCATCTTATTGAGTTGTCATGGAGCGTCCCAGATGAGTCTTTTATCCCTCCACTCCTCCTTGTCAAACTGCTCTACATTTCATGTTGCGCTGCTGACAGTTAGCTATTTGTCTAATTGTTTGCTTGCCTATTGTGTACACAGAGTGAATTATCAGGTGTCATCTGTGTGTATGGCTCATTGTTTTAGATGGACCTCATTTCGTGACCCATTTACCAATTTCTGTCCAGTGTCTCAGACTTTGTTGATTTGGGCCTACTGGGTAGGGAACTGCTTAGACTTCTTTTTTCAAAGAGTGCATTTTTCAAGCAAAACTCAGAACAGTGCCTGCAGGGCCATGTGGCTAGGTTTATCAAGACGATTTTAGACTAAGTTTAAAGGATCAGAAAGAAAGCCCAACAATTAAAATTTTGTTTCCAAACAGTTTTTGACCAAGGTATGTATGTCTGAGAGCACCTACTGTCTGTGCTCTGTGTAACTATCTTTAACATGAGGTACTTTTATACGAGGTATGTGTGTGTGCATATATATATATGTATATATATACACTACCGTTCAAAAGTTTGGGATCACCCAAACAATTTTGTGTTTTCCATGAAAAGTCACACTTATTCACCACCATATGTTGTGAAATGAATAGAAAATAGAGTCAAGACATTGACAAGGTTAGAAATAATGATTTGTATTTGAAATAAGATTTTTTTTACATCAAACTTTGCTTTCGTCAAAGAATCCTCCATTTGCAGCAATTACAGCATTGCAGACCTTTGGCATTCTAGCTGTTAATTTGTTGAGGTAATCTGGAGAAATTGCACCCCACGCTTCCAGAAGCAGCTCCCACAAGTTGGATTGGTTGGATGGGCACTTCTTTGAGCAGATTGAGTTTCTGGAGCATCACATTTGTGGGGTCAATTAAACGCTCAAAATGGCCAGAAAAAGAGAACTTTCATCTGAAACTCAACAGTCTATTCTTGTTCTTAGAAATGAAGGCTATTCCATGCGAGAAATTGCTAAGAAATTGAAGATTTCCTACACCGGTGTGTACTACTCCCTTCAGAGGACAGCACAAACAGGCTCTAACAGGTACTATTTAATGAAGATGCCAGTTGGGGACCTGTGAGGCGTCTGTTTCTCAAACTAGAGACTCTAATGTACTTATCTTCTTGCTCAGTTGTGCAACGCGGCCTCCCACTTCTTTTTCTACTCTGGTTAGAGCCTGTTTGTGCTGTCCTCTGAAGGGAGTAGTACACACCGGTGTAGGAAATCTTCAATTTCTTAGCAATTTCTCGCATGGAATAGCCTTCATTTCTAAGAACAAGAATAGACTGTCGAGTTTCAGATGAAAGTTCTCTTTTTCTGGCCATTTTGAGCGTTTAATTGACCCCACAAATGTGATGCTCCAGAAACTCAATCTGCTCAAAGAAGTGCCCATCCAACCAATCCAACTTGTGGGAGCTGCTTCTGGAAGCGTGGGGTGCAATTTCTCCAGATTACCTCAACAAATTAACAGCTAGAATGCCAAAGGTCTGCAATGCTGTAATTGCTGCAAATGGAGGATTCTTTGACGAAAGCAAAGTTTGATGTAAAAAAAATCTTATTTCAAATACAAATCATTATTTCTAACCTTGTCAATGTCTTGACTCTATTTTCTATTCATTTCACAACATATGGTGGTGAATAAGTGTGACTTTTCATGGAAAACACAAAATTGTTTGGGTGATCCCAAACTTTTGAACGGTAGTGTATATATATATATATATATATATATATATATATATATATATATATATATACACACACAGTGCATCCGGAAAGTATTCACACCACTTCACTTTCCCCACATTTTGTTATGTTACAGCCTTATTCCAAAATGGATTAAATTCCTTTTTTTTCTTATCAATCTACACACAATACCCCATAATGACAAAGTGAAAAGGGTTTTGTAGAAATTTTTGCAAATTTATTAAAAATAAAAAACTGAAATATTGCATGTATATACGTAAGTATTCACACCATTTGCTATGACACTCAACATTGAGCTCAGGTTCATCCTGTTTCCACTGATCCTCCTTGAGATCTTTCTACATCTTGCTTGGAGTCCACCTGTAGTAAATTCAAGTGATCGAACATGATTAGGAAAGGCACACACCTGTCTATATAAGGTCCCACTGTTGACAGTGCATGTCAGTGCAGAAACCAAGCCGTGAAGTCAAAAGAATTGTTTGTGGCCCTCCAAGACAGGATTGTATAACGCACAGATCTGGGGAAGGGTACAAAAAAATTTCTACAGCTTTGAAGGTCCCGAAAAGCACAGTGGTCTCCATCATTCGTAAATGGAAGAAGTTTGGATCCACCAGGACTCTTCCTAAAGCTAGCCGCCCAGCCAAACTGAGCAATCGGGGGAGAAGGGCCTTGGTCAGGGAGGTGACCAAGAACCCGATGGTCACTCCGACAGAGCTCCAGCGTTCCTCTGTGGAGATGGCAGAACCTTCCAGAAGGACAACCATCTCTGCAGCACTCCACCAATCAGGCCTTTATGGTGGAGTGGCCAGACGGAAGCCTCTGCTCAGTAAAAGGCACATGACAGCCCACTTAGAGTTTGCCAGAAAGCACCTAAAGGTCTCTCAGACCATGAAAAACAAGATTCTCTGGTCTGATGAAACCAAGATTGAACTCTTTGGCTGGCCTGAATGCCAAACGTCTCATCTAGAGGAAACCAGGTACCTCTCATCACCTTGCTAATACCATCCCTACAGTGAAGCGTGGTGGTGGCAGCATCATGCTGTGGGGATGTTTTTCAGCGGCAGGAACTGGGAGACTAGTCAGGATCGAGGGAAAGATGAATGGAGCAAAGTACAGAGAGATCCTTGATGTAAACCTGCTCCAGAGCGCTCATGACCTCAGACTGGGGCGAAGGTTTACCTTTCAACACGACAACGACCCTAAGCACACAGCCAAGACAATGAAGGACTGGCTTCGGGACAAGTCTGTGAATGTCCTTGAGTGGCCCAGACTTGAACCCCATTGAACATCTCTGGAAAGACCTGAAAATATCTGTGCAGCGACGCTCCCCATCTAACCTTACAGAGCTCGAGAGGATCTGCAGAGAAGAGTGGGAGAAATACCCCAAATATAGATGTGCCAAGCTTGTAGCTTCGTACCCAAGAAGACTTGAGGCTGTAATCACTGCCTAGGGTGCCTCAACCAGGTACTGAGTAAAGGGTGTGAATATTTATGTACATGCAATATTTCAGTTTTTTATTAGGGGTCCAAGCAGCGAAGCTGGTGGAACCCAATTGTATTTGTTAGGATTATTATTATTTTTCTCCACTAAACGTGTGTGAGGCTCAGCAACCGTAAGTCCTAGACCAACCAACTTTGGTACGTGGATTCCTATGGCCCCCCACTACTCAGGCACCACAAATCACCTATGTCAGCCAGATGGTGGCACTATAACAAAGGGTCATGCGTAATTCCCACACCATAAGTCAGATCAACACAAAACTGCACAGACCTATGCATCTGAATGTGCTCTACAACTTTACTATTGGGACCACATATGTCAGCCATATAGTTTGCCCGCCATTTTGACTTGTATTAGTTTGGGCGCGGTTTCTCAGCTAAAAGTGTCTGAGGCTCAGCAACCATAAGTCCTAGACCAACCAAATTTGGTAGGTAGATTCATACGGCCCCCCACTACTCTGGTACTACAAATCATCCATGTCAGCCAGATGGTGGCGCTATAACAAAGGGT
Organism: Lampris incognitus; assembly: GCF_029633865.1. Taxonomy (NCBI): domain Eukaryota; kingdom Metazoa; phylum Chordata; class Actinopteri; order Lampriformes; family Lampridae; genus Lampris; species Lampris incognitus. The sequence goes on from NC_079221.1 coordinate 17,907,344, forward strand.
CATGCTTAAAAGGCCATAACTCCCACAGCATAAGTCAGATCAACACAAAACTTAATCGACCCATGCATCTCAATGTGCTCAACAACTTTACTATTGGGACCACCTATGTCAGTCATATAGTTTGCCCGCTATTTTGACTTATTTGGTGTGGAAGCGCTGCAGCTCTGGATACTACACACCAGGACACCTGGGTATAACGACATACTTTTTCTTTTTACGGCAGTCGGCTAGGACGCAAGAAATCAGACACCGTCTGGTCCAGTTTTGGAAACTCTGGCACATGTTTCTGAAGCAATGGAAGTGTTACGACATTTTAAAAAATTACGGTAATCGTCTAGGACACAGGCGACTCAAGTAATCCGACATTGTCATATCTAGTTATTATTATTATTGTTGTTTCTGCGAAATTCTTCCCTAAAAGTGTCTGGGCAGCAAAAACTATATGTTGCACAGACACCAAACTTGGTAGGTAGGTTCCAGACCTGTTAATGATCTTACAGTAGAGATTTTACCTTGACACACCTCTAGGGGGCGCTATAATAAGCACATTTACGTTTTGGGTCATATCTCGGGCTCTCTATGGAATTTTTGCGAAAGCCCCCGAATCTAACGCACCCATTTGCGCCAATTTCGCCTACCAAATTTTCCCACCATTTTCAAAAAACTTAAAGTGAAAGTAAAATGAACTTGTCTGAGGCTTTTCATCCGATTCACATAAAATTTGTTATGCGTCATCTCCAGACAATGCTGATAAAAAGTTGTCAAACGAATTTTGATATGTCATTCCATTTCGAAGTAACATGTCAATCAAACTTTAAGGTGTGGCCCATAGTTATTCTATTGCCTATATCTAGTGATGTGATTGTCCCAACTTAATGAACCTTGTCACGCACAATCACCACAACATTCTTTGGAAGCATGCCACATTTTGTTAAATTTCGTCCATAGGGTGCGCTACAACTGACACATATCAATATCTCAAAAACCGCTTGATGAAAAAATCTGAAATTTGGTATACTTATACTTGGACCCATTTGGCTACATTGCCTAAAGTGATTGGCTGGATTACCCAACTGGCTGCCAAACAGCCACTCAAAATTCAGCAGCTAATATCTGCTAGTGTGAATGCCCAATCTTCATGAAACTTGATAGGCTTATTCTTTGTGGCACATAGAAGCCATGTACCAAATATGAAACAGATCGGACACATGGCGACTGCAATACTGCTTGGACCCCATTAATCGCCGCTTGCGGCTATATTTTTTAATAAATTTGCAAAAATTTCTACAAAACCTTTTTTGCTTTCTCATTATGGGGTGTTGTATGTAGAAATAAGGCTGTAACATAAAAAAATGTGGGGAAAGTGAAGGGGTGTGAATACTTTTCGGATGCACTGTATATATATATATATATATATATATATATATATATATATATATATATATATACGTATATATATTGTCACCTTCTTAAAATAATGGCCTAAGTCATATTTTCAAGTTTTTCAAAAAACAGAATAAACTGAAACAAAATTTGTCAGTTTATTCTGTTTTTTGAAGAACTTGAAAATATGACTTAGGCCATTATTTTAAGAAGGTGACGATATATACAGTGGGGAAAATAATTATTTGACCCCTTGCAGATTTTGTAGGTTTGCCCACTTACAAAGAATGCAACAGTCTATAATTTTAATCATATATACATTTTAACAGTGAGAGACGGAATCCCAAAGAAAATTCCAGAAAATCACATCATATGAATTTATAAAAATTAATAACCACCTGATTTAGAAAAATAAGTATTTGATCCCCTACCAAACAGCAAGTATTCTGGCTCCCACAAACCAGTTAGTTTTTCTTTAAGATGTACCCCCAATCCCAACTAATTACCCACATAAAATACACCTGCATTACCTCGTTACCTGTATAAAATATACCTGTCCACACCCAATCAATCAGATTTCAACATCTCCACCATGGGCAAGACCAAAGAGCTGTCTAAGGACACCAGGGACAAGATTGTAGACCTGCACAAGGCTGGGATGGGCTACAAGAGAATTGGAAAGCATCTTTGAGAGAAAGTAACAACTGTCGGTGCAGTTATCAGGAAATGGAAGGAACACCACACCACCGCCAACCTCCCTCCTCGGTCTGGGGCTCCACGCAAGATCTCGCCTCGTGGGGTGTCCCTGATCATGTGAACGGTGAGGAATCATCCCAGAACCACAAGGGGGGAACTGGTTAATGACCTGAAGGCAGCTGGGACCACAGTTACAAAGCAAACGGTTAGTAACACACTACGCCGTCATGGATTAAAATCCTGCAGCGCACGCAAGGTCCCACTGCTCAAGAAGGCACATGTACAGGCCCGTCTGCAGTTTGCCAATGAACACCTGGACGACTCAGTAGAGGCCTGGAAGAAGGTGATGTGGTCGGATGAGACCAAAATAGAACTTTTCGGGCTCAACTCAACTCGTCGTGTTTGGAGGGTGAAGAACACGGAGTACAACCCAAAGAACACCATCCCCACCATCAAGCATGGGGGTGGCAACATCATTCTTTGGGGGTGCTTTTCAGCCAAGGGGACAGGACAACTCCATCGCATTGAGGGGAGGATGGACGGGGCCATGTACCGTGGAATTCTGGACCAACACCTCCTTCCCTCAGTGAGAGCGCTGAAGATGGGTCGTGGATGGGTGTTCCAACACGACAATGACCCAAAGCACACCGCCAAAGCAACCAAAGAGTGGCTGAAGAAGAAGCACATCAAGGTTCTGGAATGGCCTAGCCAGTCTCCAGACCTGAATCCAATCGAAAATCTTTGGAGGGAGCTTAAAATTCGGGTTGCCAGGCGACAGCCTTGAAACCTGAACGATTTGGAGGCTGTCTGCAGGGAGGAGTGGGCCAACATCCCTGCCGAAATGTGCACAAACCTTGTCAGAAACTATAAAAACCGTTTGACATCTGTGCTGGCCAATAATGGCTTTTCTACTAAATATTAACATAATGTTTGTCCAGGGGTTCAAATATTTATTTTGGACCAAAAATATGCAAATAAATTCATAAAATTCATACGTCTTATTCCACTTTTTTGGTCATATTCTGTCTCTCACTTTTAAAATGAACCTACCCTTAAAATTATGTATATATATATATATATATATATATATATATATATATATATATTATCCAAACCTGTTATCCTACTCTGGGTCGCGGGTATGCTGGAGCCTATCCCAGCAGTCACTGGGCGGCAGGCAGGGAGGCATCCCGGACAGGTCGCCAGTCCATCACAGGGCCCACACACACACATACATTCACACCTAGGGACAATTTAGTACGGCTGACTCACCTGACCTAAATGTCTTTGGACTGTGGGAGGAAACCCACTCAGACACGGGGAGAACATGCAAACTCCACACAGAGGACAATCTGGGGCTCAAACCTAGGGCCTTCTTACTGTGAGGCAACTGTGCTAACCACTGCGTCACTCTGGAGCCCTTATATAGGTGTGTGTGTGTGTGTGTGTGTGTGTGTGTGTGTGTGTGTGTGTGTGTGTGTGTGTACTGACTAGCCAAAGCATTAAAACCACTGACAGAGAATTGAATAACATTGATTATCTCATTACAATGGCACCTGTCAAGGGGTGGGATATATTAAGCAGCAAGTGAACAGTCAGTTCTTGAAGTTGATGTGTTGGAAGCAGGAAAAAATGGGCAAGCATAAGGATCTGAGCAACTGTGACAGTGGCCAAATTGTGATGGCTAGACGACTGGGTCAGGGCATCTCCATGTGCCATGGGATGTGACTGGTATGCAGTGGTCAATATCTATCAAAAGTGGTCCAAGGAAGGAAAACTGGTGAACTGGCGACAAAGTCATGGGTGCCCAAGGCTCATTTATGCATGTGGGGAGCAAAGGCTAGCCCGTCTGGTCCGATCCCATAGAAGAGCTACTGTAGCTCAAATTGCTGAAAAAGTTAATGCTGGCTATGATAGACAGGTATCAGAATATACAGTGCATTGCAGCTTGCTGTGTATGAGGCTGCGTAGACGCAGACCAGTCAGAGTGCCCTTGCTAACTCCTGTCCACTTCAAAAAGTGCATACAATGGGCATGACAGTGTCAGAACTAGACCATGAAGCAATGAAAGAAGTTGGCGTAGTCTGATGAATCACATTGTCTTTTACATCATGTCGATGGCCAGGTGCGTGTGTGTAATTTACCTGGGAAAGAGATGGCACCAGGATGCACTAAGGGAAGAAGACAAGCCAGCCGAGGCAGTGTGATGCTCTGGGCAATGTTCTACTGGGAAACCTTGGGCCCTGGCATTCATGTGGATGTTACTTTGACACATACTACCTACCTAAACATTGTTGCAGACCAAGTACACTGCTTCATGGCAATGGTATTGATTTCCTGATGTCAATGGCCTCTTTCAGCAGGACAATGCGCCCTGCCACATGGCAAAAGTTGTTCAGGAATGGTTTGAGGAACATGACAAAGAGTTCAACATGTTTGCCTTGGCCTCCAAATTCCTGAGATTCAATCCAATCAAGCATCTGTTCGAAGTGCTGGGAAAAAAAAAGTCCCATCCATGGAGGTCCCACCTCATAATTTACAGGACTTAAAGGATCTGCTGCTAGCGTCTTGGTGTCAGATACCAGAGGAAACCTTCAGAGGTCTTGTGGAGAGTCCATTCCTTGACAGGTCAGAGTTGTTTTGGTGGCACAAGGGGGACCTACATAATATTAGGCAGGTGATTTTAATGTTTTGGTTGATCGGTATGAAAAAAGAAAAAGAAAATCTCCCTCTTATCCTATTTTGGGTGGTGTGTGTCTTCCTCTAGCTCAGGTCCTCTACCAGAGGCCTGGGAATTCGAGGGTATTGCACAGTATCTTAGCTGTTCCTGGGACTGCACTCTTCTGGATAGAGACTTCAGATGTTGTTCCTCGAATCTGCTGAAGACACTCCCAGTTTGGGCGTCACAGCCCCTAATGCTCCTATTACCACTGGGACTACTCTTGATTTCACCTTCCACATCTGATCTAGTTCTTCCTTCAGCCCTTGATATTTCTGTAGCTTCTCATGCTCTTTCTTCCTGATGTCGCCATCACTTGAGATTGCTACATTGATCACTACTGCTGTCTTCTGTTCCTGGTCGACCACCACAATGCCTGGTTGGTTTGCCAGCACCTGCTTGTCACTCTGGAACTTGAAGTCCCACAGGATCTTAGCTCTGCCATTGTCAGCCAACTTCAGTGGTGTCTCCCATTTGGACTTGGGGACTTCCAGTCTGTATTCAGTACAGATATTCCTGTACACTCTCCCAGCCACTTGGTTATGTCTTTCAGTGTATGCTTTCCCAGCTAGCATTTTACATCCTGCTACTAAGTGCTGGATGGTCTCAGGGGTGTCTTTGCACAGCCTGCATCTTGGGTCTTGTCGGGTGTGGTAGCCCCCTGCCTCAACCGATCTGGTCCTGAGTTCCTGTTCTTGTGCTGCTATGATCAGAGCCTCTGTGCTGTCCTTCAGTCCAGCCTTTTCTAGCCACTGGTAGGATTTATCGATGCCAGCTACGTCTTTTATGTGTCAATGATACATCCCATGGAGGGGCTTGATCTTCCATGATATCTCCTCTGATTCTTCCTCTGCACTCTCTGTCTTCTGCTGCCTGAGGTACTCATTCAGCAGTTCATGCTGGGGTGCCCTCTTTCTGATGTACTCATGGATGTTCTTTGTTTTATCCTGGATAGTGGCGCTGATACTCACTTACCCTCGGACCCCATCTTTTCACTTATCATACAGTCTCAGGCTGCTGGACTTTGGGTAGAACCCTCTGTGCATTATGAGGAGCTTCCATGTCCTGATATCTGTGGCCTTTATCTCCTCCTTTGGCCAGCTTATTATTCTAGATGGGTGTCTGATGATTGGTAGGGTATATATGTTGATGGCTTGGATCTTATTCTTCCCCATTGAGCTGGCTCCTTAGGACCTGCCTCACTCTCTGGAGGAGAAAAACGGTGAGAGGGAGTTTTTTCGCAGCAGTTGCAGCTGTCGAAAACGTGTATTGGTTTGTTGACTCGAGAGTTCTGCTGAAATGTTTGAGCATGCATCAGCCATGTTAACGTGCAAATGTCCTGGATCAGTGGGTTTCAAAATGGTTGCACCCAAACACTGGTCCTAGGGATGTTCTCAAGCAAAATGAGGAAAAGATGAGTTTTACTTGAAATGAATTCACATGAAATTGTCCCAGTTAAAGAATGCATAAACAAGACTAGGTCAAAACCTAGCATGTGGCTGGGCCGTGTATGGACGGTGTTTGAAATTGTGGCCAATTTGTCACAGGGATAGTCAGTGGCAGTAATAATGTGAATTCCTTAATATTAAATGTTCATCTGCAATTTGCTGTACAATGTAATGGCGTACATTGTAATACATTGGTGTAAATTGGTGTATATAATGGTGTATGGCATGGTGGTGCAGTGGATAGCATGGTTGCCTCACAGCAAGAAGGTCCTGGGTTCGAGCCCCGGGGTAGTCCAACCTTGGGGATCGTCTTCTGTGTGGAGTTTGTATTTTCTCCCCGTGTCTGCGTGGGATTCCTCTAGGTACTCCAGTTTCCTCCCACATTCCATGTAGGACAGGGGCATCGGCCATATGAAATTGTTGCTAGGTGGGACTGTGTGTGTGTGTGTGTGTGTGTGTGTGTGTGTGTGTGTGTGTGTGTGTGTGTGTGTGTTGTGTGTGTGTGTGTGTGTGTGATGGCCTGGTGGCCTGTCCAGGTTGTCTATGAAAACAGTGGTTCAAGTTAATTCACATTAGAACGTCAATCAAATTGACCACCTGGCCCTCATCAAATCCCACCGTGATGGTCTGTTTCTCTCAGAAATTTGTCACATCACAGAAGCTCACAGTGCCCTAAAAAGTCCTGTTCCATGTGGTCTTTAAGTAGGTGCAATGCACCAGTTTGTCTTTTCAGATACATCAGTGCCTCGTTTGACTTTCTCTGCCTTAGTATTCTAAAACGATCCACAGATTCTGATATTTCTTTCACTGTCCACGTTTTGTGTCCTAGATGCAGAGATCATTTTTCGGACCTGGGATGGAGATGTTTTGAAAGGTGACATAAAGAGCAATGAGACAAACCTCCTACTGAAAAACACAACATTCGTGAGTACCCCTACCCTCAGAATTAGTTACGCTGCAAAAACACCCATCTTAAGTCGGTCAGCTTTTTTTTTTTGCCAAAACAAATTGAAAATACAAAATATTCCTTTTCACTTTCACTTGTTGCAGATACATACGTGTCATTATAAGGAAGGAATATTTATTCATCCAGTCCCAAGAAAATAACACTTGTTGCAAGATAGCACTTGATCAGCATTGAAATGATCTCACCCCACTATTATCTGTTTTCACTTGTTTTAAGAATATTGAGATTTTAATACTGAACTCTTTGATCGAAAGGTGTGCTTAATTCTTGGTTTGAATGACTTATTATGGCAGTGCAATTCTTTGGCCTCACGTACAGTCATTTCTTGAGCACTTTACCCTTGGGTAGAATCCTTACCTATATGGATTCTTAACATGTATAATGTGCCACTGAACTCTTTTCGTTTGTCCAGTTTGTGAAAGAAATTTCAAAGATTCTACACACACATGCAGAATATTGTACAATTGCATGCTTGTGTTGCAGAAATATAATCAACAAACTGATTTATTTGAATAAGAAGGTCAACTGTGTCTTGCTCTTCCCACAGGTAATATTTAAGGCCTCAAAGTTTGCAGTTTCTCCAGATCTAAACTTTGTTCTTCTGGGATATGATGTCAAGCAGGTGAGATCCTCATAATATTCCAGATGGATATATTCTCACATCAGTGTTTGCTTTGGGGCAGCTTTGGTAGCGGTTGACTGTTCATTAGCTGATCTGGAGGTACAGGTGCCAAAAAAGTTAAAATGTCCAATTAAAAGAGAAACATCACGTTATGCTTCTCATGCATTACTTTTCCCCCTTTCTGTTCTGAAATTACAGCTCAGTACAACTAAACTCAAGAGTTGGTAGAACTGGAATGAGCTGAACTGCCCTCTGAGTCAAACTCTGATTTATTGCAGCTAACTTTTATGCAGCAATGGATGCAAATGAAAGGAGGTCAGTTTACTCAGCAATTCTGCTCAGCAATTTCTGATGTACTCATGGATGTTCCTTGTTTCATCCTGGGTAGTGGCCCTGACACTCACTAACCCTCGGCTCTCATCTTTTTTCACTTATCGTACAGTCTCAGGCTGCTGGACTTCAGATGGAACCCTCCGTGCTTTGTGAGGAGTTTCCATGTCCTGATATCAGTGGCCTTTATCCCCTCCTTTAGCCGGCTTATTATTCCAGCTGGGTATCTGATGACTAGTAGGGCATATGTTTTGTTGGCTTGGATCTTATTCTTCCCATTGAGCTTGCTCCTCAGGACCTGCCTCACTCTCTGGAGATATTTGGCTGTAGCTGACCTCCTTGCTGCCTCGCCATGGTTTCCATTTGCCTGTGGAATACCATAGTACTTGTAACTGTCCTGTATATCTGTTTTCCTGCCATCTGGTAATTAAACCACCTTTCAAAGAAAGTTGAATGAGTTCATCTGGACACAACATTTATTGACCAAAATGTGACCTCTTCAGTCAACCACCTTTCCTCTTTTTGCCACCATTCGACCTTATTTGTCCAGTCCGAATGACATCCCAATGTCATTGCTGTAGATCCTGATGAGGTGGATCAGCGAGTCAATATCTCGCTCATCCCTGGCATACAGCTTAATGTCATTCATGTATAGGAGGTGGCTGATGGTAATTCCACTTCTGAACCTGTGTCTCTATCCACTCTTTGTGATGATTTGACTGAGGGGGTTCAGGCCTATTTAGAACAGCAGTGGGGGATAGTGCATCACCTTGGTATATGCCACATTTGATGTTACCTCTGTGATTGTCTTTGAGTTGGCCTCTAGTGTTGTTTTCCACTGCCGCATTTAGTTCTTGGTGAAGACTATTCATGTCCTGTTGGGTTTGTATTGTGCCAAGCACTCCAGTAACCAAGTAACCAGGTGACCAGATATGTAATCTGTAGATATGGGGCAAGATTTTGGTATAGGAAGCGTTCTGGTTTCTGTTTCTGTTTTAGTCCAAGTAGTATTGATCAATCACATGTGAGTAAGCGGTGATTTCTACAGGAACATGTGTTGGTTGCATGTTGGTAACAGTCTGTGTGGGGAGCTAAAGAGGCGGAAGGCATTGGCCGAAATGTCGTCTGGACCTAAGACACCTACAAAAAGTATTGACGTTTGTATATTTTGTGGAGAAACGTTCAACTTGTGTTGACTACTTGTGAAACAATCCAGTCGTAGACATCGTCTCTCAACTCAAACTCCATTCTCACATCTCAAGTTGCTAATCCGACTGTAAATGATGACAGGCACACAGAAGAGGACATTTTCAAAGGAAATGGAAGTGAGTAGCCAGCAGCTACAGTTGAAGCCCCACAATAGTGTCCATTGTCCCCAAAGCTAGCCTTTGGGTTCCAAGATTGGGCTAACAGACAAAGAAACACATTCACAGCAATTGGCAATTTAGAGTCTCATATTCACCAGACCTTGCATATTTTGGACTGTGCGCTAAAACAGGAGCACCTGCAGGAAATAGAAAATTAGTCTCAAGTTCAGTGTGATCCCATAGTCATTTCCTTAGCCAGTCACTCTCTTCTCACCCGTGAAGCCTCGCCATACCCTGCAGCTTGGTCTGCTCCCTGACCTAAGCCATCAGAGCTGCCTACGCTCTACCTAGTCTATTAAAGTACAGGAAATAAAATGTGTGAAAAGAAATAGTGAAATGTAGAGTAGAAATTAAAAACACCAGTATTCTTGAAATTACAGTTGAAATTAAATTTAAAAACAGTGTCTTCATATAGCTATTTCTGTAGCCAGCTACTCTCTTCTCACCCATTCCTATGATGAATAACTGATTTTTATGCTAGACGAAAAGAAATTAACTGGGGCAACGAATAACTAAAGAGTCAGGTGAAAAAAGAAGACATCAAACAAAGAAAGCTGTGCTGACCTAGGCTGAAAAATCTGTTATTAACTGTTGTTGTTGTGCTTTTTTGGGGAATCCTAAATCAGCAATTATTAATTTGCCTTTGAGAGACATTGTTCTGGTAGCAAGTAATGTAGCGTTAGCAGTCAATTGAAAATGGCTCCTGTGTCAACACACTGAATCACCGTCATCATATTTGACCAAACTTGGTTTTCCCATTGCTTCGCATCATGTTCATTTGCATAAAGTTGACTCAAATCAACATTTGTCCCACACTTTTCCTTGTGTCATGTTATAAATATCCCAGCATGCTTAGCATAGCCAGCTGCTTGTGTCGGATATAAAATGGATGAAGGCGGAATTGGTCACCAGACAATTCGAATCTAGTGGGCCATGATTGTCAGGCTGCAGTGCCGATTACGTGACAATGCTAAGTGGTTGCCACTTGATGCATTTCATCCAATTAGGCTACTGGGCTCTGCTCAAGAGAAGAATGGCATCTATTGTAGATGTCTCGTGCAAGCACAGAGCAGGAGAACAACAAAGTGTGATGTTTTATAAATTGAACTGGCTTATGGGGACAGAGCTACGGTTTGCAGTGTCTGCTCCGCACACGGACATAGCACCCAAAGAGAAAATCAAAAGTGAATAACGGATGAAAGCATTTGTTTTGTAAAGCTATGATTTGCTGCTGTTGTGCAAGCAAGTAGGCTATTTAAAAGCCTTTGTTGTCACTTGTTGTTTTTGTTTTTTTTGTTTTTTGTTTTAATTTATTTTTTTTGGGGGGGGGGGCCTGTGGGCAAAGGTCTGTATGAAAATGCCTCTCTGTGTGAAAAGGTGTTATCACACTGACCAGTCCCCCCCCCTTTTTTTTTAAGTCAAGCAAAAAGAATACTGGTAACTCACATTGACTTGTTTAGGATATATTGTTCTCGTTCTTAAAAGACTTAATTTTTTTTTCTCTGGGGCTGTACTACAATATACTTTTCACTCACTGCTATATCCATCTTGATAGCGTGGATCTTTGAGATTTCTTCAGTTCAAAATATTTGTCTCTGTTGAGAAGGGGGCAAACTCAAAGTTATAAATCATAATACCCCTAGATTCGATAAGGCCAGTCTTTAGTTAAATGTCATTTGCCAATTATGGTCTGCTTTCAAACACCAGACAGCAAGCTAATTTGACAGCCATTGCAGCGCTTGAAACGAAACACTCAAGACGGTGGAAAATCATAAAATGCCTCGCATACAGCGTTGAAAGACAGAACTGTTGGACACAGCATTTTTTTAATGCACTTTTACTGCAAGGTATTTACATCTAATTTGTCTTCGTTTTGCCTTCTTTTCACCAGCAATTAGCTTGCCAAAGCAAAACCCACGTTTGTATTTAAGCACATAGTGTTTGCGTTATACAAACTGCGCTGTGGGTTGCAGCTTTGAAAGCAAACCTTGGGAGCAGGAGATTATTTCATTGCAGAAGGTCATGAGTGGGACCACAGTTCACATATGCATAAAAATTATGTGATAATTTGCTCTAGGTTAACTTAAAACTCCACACCTCTCACAGAGGAACTTTTATGGTGTACGAAGTAATGTTAACATCTGAATTTTGGTTTGAAAATATTGTGGGGTTTTTTTTTTTTTTCAGCAAAGCATTATTTTATGTTGTGTTACATTTGAAACCATTGGTTCCCGACGTGGGGCTTAAGAACCCCAAATGTTATTTGAAGAGTTTACGGGGGCCCCCAGTGAAATTTCACATAGTTTAAGATTTTAGTCACTCTTATTTCATCGACCAGAGTGACATCTTAGTGAGATCTTTTGATAGCACACAGCAAACCAATGTATTTTTTAATTAGAAGTCTCACCTTCTCCACATAGGATAAAGAAGGGGTGTCAAACTCAATTTGATCCCGGGCCACACCCGCATTATTGTTGCCCTCAAAGGACCCATTGTTAATTTAAGACTATAATTGCCCCTGCGTTTGATTATTATTGGTTTTAGTTATAACTACCTCTGAAAGCCGAATTCTAGGAAAGATAATGGCAAGCACACATCAAAGTGTATAACTTTTATACACTTGAATAAACATGAAGTATGAAATAAATGAAATATGAAATAAAAAATGAAATATACAAAGTATTATAATTAATAAAGTCAAAATAACAATAAGTAAGGGTTGTTTCAGTTTGTGTAGCCTACAAGCAAGGTTTCAAATCCAAAATGTATGTTTGCTTAAAAATGATGGGTTAAGTATTGGGCCTACTCTACACTTGCAATGACTGTGATGACTTTCCATTGTATAACTACAATACAAATTAGGCCTATTATAGGCCTACACATACAAATTAGTACATGTGGTAAAGTAAAAGGAACTGTCATGGAAATTGCCTGCAAACGCTGAAGACTCAAAAATAATTACACAAATCTCTAGTGGTTGCTGATAAAAGATAAGTTATATTGCATGCAACAGGAGAATACAGGCTGCAGTTTACCTCATTCTCATTGAACAAGAGCTATCTCTCTTATATTCCCTTTTCCTTAGAAAAAGAAAGGCATGACCATTGGTCAACTAAAGCCATACATTTTCCTATACCTCACACCATAGGTTAGTTTAAACATCTGGTCATCACCAGTTAGGGGGGCCATGTAGAATTACAAGGCACCGTGAATTAAGCAGGGGAGATGGGAGAGAAGGAAACACCCATCCCCACATCCCTTAGTCCTCTCTGGGAAGCTCACAAGAGCCTTCTTTAAAGTAGATTTGATCAACAAGGATAGAGAATGAAATACAGAATGAATAAATTATAACTCTTAATGCTTCATGCCAATTTTCCTTCACAGAATACACGCATATTAAATTGAAAATGATATACGTTTCCTGATATTGTATACATGAAGGCTTTTAAAAAGTTAACCTATTTGTTTTCTGGCCGGATGACTGACGCCATTTCCCTGAGGTCAGTCCGTTGATGTCTGGCTTTAAGGTCTTGTGCGGTAGCAATTTGTAAAACAGCATGGAGGATGTCATCGCTATTTTGAGATACTAGAATGTAGTGTATACTGACGTCTAGTGGCTAGACGTCAGTATACTACAACAGAAGTAGTTGCGTCTTGAATGCAAAATTAGGGGGCAGCACGGTGGCGCAGTGGTTAGCACGGTCGCCTCACAGCAAGAAGGTCCTGGGTTCAAACCCTGGGGTTGTCCAGCCTTGGGGATCATCCTGGGTCATCCTCTGTGTGGAGTTTGCATGTTCTCCCTGTGTCTGCGTAGATTTCTTCTGGGTGCTCCAGTTTCCTCCCAAAGTCCAAAGACATGTAGGTCAGGCTAATCGGTCATACTAAATTGTCCCTAGTATTGAATGTATCGGCCCTGTGATGGACTGGCGGCCTGTCCAAGGTGTCGCCCCTCCTGCTGCCCAGTGACTGCTGGGATAGGCTCCAGCATCCTGTGACCCCAATTGGGATAAGTGGCTTGGATAATGGATGGATGGATGCAAAATTAGGATGCATTCTGGGAGATGTAGTGTATGGACGCCATACTTCTGTATTGCACAAATTATATTCTTTGCAAGCTCTCACGGGTCACATAAAATGAGGTACCAGGCTGGATTTGCCCCACGGGCCCTGTGTTTGACACATGTGGGTTATAGTGTAGACAGCCTGAAAAACCCTTCTTAGATGGGGCTCAGTATCCTAGTATATTTAATGAGGGCCTGTGGTGTAAAGCATATACATATATATTCTGGGATTTTTTAAATTCAAAAAAAAAGAAAGAAGATAATCTCTGTTATTACTGTTATGTTTGTCGATAAGAAAAAAAATTGCCAGATGATAAAATTGTAAATTTAAATTTTCATATCATCAGTACTTTATTCAATAGACTTAAAGACTTGAAATAATGCAGCCTGCTTTGATAGTACAATTAAGGTATATATGCAAGTAAAGCCAGTTTTCTGACATTGCTGAACATTTTTAATGATGACATTTCAGTAGTTGAATGGCTACAGTTGGCAGGTAGTTTGGTTCGCCTGCAAAAGGAAATTTGAAAATGTGGTGGTTGAAGGCAGGAGTGGGGAGTTACTACCCTACCTACTCGTCCAGTCTAATGAGGTGGTAACAACGGGTTTTCAGATGAGTGTGCGTTTTGGATACTAATAGAGAGGTCTAAAAAGGTGACATTCATGGTGTGATTTTCTGGTGTAGTGTTTATTTAGCCAGAGGACTCATCACAAATTATCTGCAGGCAATTGCTATTGTAATTTACATTCCATCAAACGTAAATGAAATTCACTGACATTCTAGTAAACAAGCTCTTAAATCAATTTCCCGTGACAAACGGGTTGACCCCTGTATGTATGGGGTATGAGTTGCTGGGGTGTGAAATATATAGAGAAATGTCTATTATGCACAGATTTATGTGGTCCATTTTAAAACACTCTTGAGAATAGAGTCAAAAACTCACACCGAGGCAAGAACAGAATTAAAGGAGCTCTTAGTATTATCGTGGCTTACCTGAAGTAGAACATGACAGGTAAATATGACCTGGGGTTTGTGACTGGTTGTGATCGGGACAAAGTAAACAATGCTGCCTGCTCTGGCTTGTGCTTGCATCCCTCAACGAGCTTTGCAGCAGTTGCAGCAAACCAGCATCTACCGAAAGCGCTCAAAAATTGCAATGTCAGCAAACATGCTGGCAATCTGCTGCTTTCTTTTTGTGTTATCTGTTTTCATCTGTTGTCACTGTTCACATGACTTAACAATAGCAGTCAGTACTCTAAAAATTAATACATATCCCCTTTATGGCATCACTTCTATTTTTCACATAAGGTATACTGTAAACCACATCCTACCCCAGGTAAAATTAGGCTAAAATTCAATTCAATTCAATTAATTGTCATTAAAATCAGTCTTTCTATGTAAGTAACCAA
Source organism: Lampris incognitus (assembly GCF_029633865.1). Lineage (NCBI taxonomy): Eukaryota > Metazoa > Chordata > Actinopteri > Lampriformes > Lampridae > Lampris > Lampris incognitus. The sequence continues at coordinate 17,922,347 of NC_079221.1, forward strand.
CTGGACTGACATTCTTTTTTTTTTTTTTTTTTGTTTCTTTTTTGGGGGGGGGGGTATTTTTCCCTCCATTTTCTCCCCAATTGTATCCGGCCAATTACCCCACTCTTCCGAGCAATCCCGGTTGCTGCTCCACCCCCTCCGCTGATCCAGGGAGGGCTGCAGACTACCACATGCCTCCTTTGATACATGTGGAGTCGCCAGCTGCTTCTTTTCACCTGACAGTGGGGAGTTTCACCAGGGGGACGTAGCGCATGGGAGAGTCATGCTATTCCCCCCCTTTCTCCCTCCCCCTGTGAACAGGTGCTCTGACTGACCAGAGGAGGCGCTAGTGCAGCAACCAAGGTCTGCGGGTGGGAAGCCACAACCGGCTTCCCACCCGCAGACACGACCAGTTGTGTCTGTAGGGACGCCCGACCAAGCCGGCGGGGATTCAAACCACTGATCCCTGTGTTGGTAGGCAGCGGAACAGACCGCCACGCCGCCTGGTCGCCCCTGACGTTCTTTGTTAAATGCTGCTGTTACTTTCCTTATAATATCCTCACAACATTATGTGTGAGCCTATGTGATTTCACAAACAATTTAACGGCGCATTTTTAAATGCAACTCATGCACGTTATCTTCCATCTGGAACTTATTAATGATAGTAACTTTCCCTGGCGGAGTCAACACAGATTGAAAATAACTGTGCTTAAGTTTGAAGTAAGGTTCAGTGTGACCCAAAATATCTAGCCTAAACTCTTAATGAACATCATGAGGAAAAAGCCAGACACATCTATAATTTCTGAAACTCTGAAACAGAAGAGGCACCAACTTTACCATTAAAAAACTTTTAAGTTTTAAACCAAAATTATGAACTGTTTCTGAAATAATTTTTGTTTGGAATTTTTTCCCTCTTTTTCTCCCCAACTGTACTTTGCCAATAACCTGACTCTTCCGAGCCGTCCCGGTCACTGCTCCACCCCCTCTGCCGATCCGGGGAGGGCTGCAGACTACCACATGCCTCCTCTGATACATGTGGAGTCACCAGCCGCTTCTTTTCACCTGACAGTGAGGAGTTTCACCAGGGGGAAATAGCACGTGGTAAGGATCACGCTATTCCCCCCAGTTCCCCCTCTCCCCAGGACAGGCATCCCGATCAACCAGAGGAGGCGCTAGTGCAGTGACCAGGACACATACCCACATCCAGCTTCCCACCCGCAGACACGGCCAATTGTGTCTGTAGGGACGCCCGACCAAGCAGGAGGTAACACGGGGATTCGAACCGGCGATCCCCATGTTGGTAGGCAACGGAATAGACCGCTATGCTACCCGGACTGTTAAACTAGAATAAACACGACGTTTATTATCTTTTGAGAAACTTTATTTCTCTCTACGCACCGGCCATTACGCCAGCCAGGTGCACTCACTACAAGTAAAACATTTCCCTCCAAGACCATCTGGTCTACCGCGCATGCGTCCCCAGTATCCACAAAAGCCATGCTGTGAACATTTACCGTATTGAACATAATATAGTGAGAATACATGTTAACAATCTCGCTATACTTTTTAAAAGAAAAAAAAACACAATGAAGTCTGTTGTTACAAAGCAGAGATATAGTGAACATCAACAGTTACATTCCCAAACATGTAGTCAAACAAAAATAAAAATTGCCATCCATAAAGGCTGTGTTAAGAACAAGCCATGAAAACACCTTTTAGGAAATGTCCCATAGTCCTTCACTAAGAGCTTTCAAAAGCACAAGGGCAGATGCTCCTTTCTTAGTTAAACAGTCAGCAAGTTGAGTTCTAGTGTCTGACCAGAGAACCCTTCCGATTTTCTTGCTGTGTATGAGCTCCTTTATGCTGCTTATTTCCAGACGGAGTCTCTTCTCTGTCACCTTTTTTTTTTTACTTTGTTATACCAGTACAATGAAGCATCAGCAAGACCATATACACATTTCTTTAGTTTCCATATTACATTGACACTTCCTGCCTCAGGTGGGGGGCGTACATAAATATCCCTAGAAAGCTCCATGCCCTGTAAGAAAGCAGATTTGATGTCCATCGAATGGACTTGCCTTTTGTTTTGACAGATGACTGCTAATAGTAGTCTGAGTGATTCTGAAGCACATGTTGGATAATCTTTCTGCAACTCATCAATATTAAGTTCTTCAAAGCCTCTTGCTACAAGGCATGCTTTAGGCACTATACCACCAGACGTTTCTTTTAAATTACACACCCATCTTGTGGAAACACACTTTTGACCTTCATCAACAACTTCCTCAAAAACATTGTTTTTACACCAACTTTCAATCTCTTGTTGTTTAGCGACATCAAACGAGACATCTTTAGTAATGAGCACATCAGCATCTTTGGCAACATCAACATTAAGATTGTCAACTTGTGACATATCAACTGCCTTCTTTTGTCCATTACTACCATCAGGTTCAATGTATTGTAGGTTGTACCAATGTTTCCATTTCCTTGTTGCTTTGCCAGCTCTACCTAAAACTCTGGCTTTTTGGAGACTACCGTCATCTTTATCCATAAATGTAACAGTCTGCCCTGCTCCAAACTTTATACTTTGTCTCTCTGTGATGGCAGGAGGACGTACATCTATACTATTAGTTTCACTATCTCTGGTATTATCCGGTTCATTGTCTGTATCCTGTGTATTATCCTGTTCATTGTCTGTACTCTGTGCACCATCTGAACTAGTCTCTGTATAGCTTACAGTGCCTCTCTCATTTTATGTCCCCCTAGTTGCATCATTTTCTATAGTTTGATCATTTTTGTCTTGTGTGTTCACTTTACGAAGCCTAGAGTGATGGACTCTTACCAGAATGCCACCATGTCTCACAAACACAACAGCTCCGTCCTGGCCAATAACTACCCCTGGCCCCTTCCACTCTGTACTGTCGGCTCGTTTGTAATATATTTTGTCTCCTGTCACATATCTGTCATCTGTGGATCTGGTTTGTTTACGCAAGGCTCTCCTTATCCTCTCTGAGCATTCAGATTCTGTAAAAGCTTTTCTAGATGCATGTAGCGCTGCTATGTGTGCCCCTACCTTCATACTCATCGTGGTACCCTCTAGAGCAGGTGGTTTGTCAACCAAAACAGAGGGGAGGTTAGGATTCTTACCGAACACTAGTTGGTGTGGACTGTAGCCATGCACACTAACCATACTGTTTTTAGCCATAAGGGCCCAGTCTAAAGCAGTTTCCCAGTCACATCCATTCTCTCGTTTCACCTTCAGGAGGATCTCAGTGAGCGTTTGATTGTGTCTTTCCAACAGCCCGTTGCTCCAGGGGCTGTATCCCGCCGTCGTTTTTATCTCTATGTTAAAGTTTTCTGCCATGTCTCTCGTCTCGTCGTTATTGAATTCCCCACCATTGTCACTGTACAGTCTCTGAGGGGGACCATGAACACTTATCCAAGTGTGGATGATGGAGTTGACTATCTCAGATGACCCCTTTGTTTTTACGATGTTTCCGGCGCTGAAGCGGGTGAAATGGTCGATGATGTGGAGATACCATACACCAGGTTCAAGCTCATGCAAGTCCACCGCGACAGTTTCATAATACTCTTAAGCTAATGGTAAACCCACAGCGGGCTTTGGCTTTGTGTTACTGTAATGTTGACAAATGTCACAGTCCTGTATTATTTGTTCTAACACAGTCCCACATTATTTATCTCTATTTCCTGAGCTGTGAAGAAGCCTTAGTAGTCTCTCCGCAGAAGCGTGACCAAACTGCTTATGCAGCTTCAGGAGAACTTTGTTTCTCTCATCTGGGGACATGTTCTCTGTGACTGTAAGGACCTCATCTTTTTCACTGGCCCTGGTCTCTGTGACTGTAAGGACCTGGTCCTTTACACTGGGGGACATATTTTCTTTACCTCTGATGTCTACACACTAATGTCCAGAACTTGTTAACTCAAGAGGCACTGGTTGCTTGAACATCACAACTCTGTCATTTTCCATATCCAAAACAGTGCCTGCCTTTTTCAGGGATGTCTTACTCAGTAATAGTGGTATGTCAGCTTTGACTACTTCTGTCTCAACTTGGCACTTAATCTGCCCAATTGTTGCAGGTACCTTAACTCTTCTGGTGGAGTATACTACATTTCCATCTCCAAATCTAAACAGTCTAGAACTAGGCACTTCTGTTTTCATCAACTGGTTTACCTGGACTTCGCTAATATCATTAACATAGCTGGCTAGCCACTTCTCGCCACATACAGTGCGAGTACAAGCAGTATCAATAATAGCTGATCCTAAAGATTCAGTCAAAAAGATCTCTGAATCTGACATAGTAGATTTTGAGTGCAGTGTAATGTTACATTCTTCTACATCTTCAGTGACTTTCACTTGTTCACTCTCTCTGTGTGGGCAATTTTTAGCCCAATGAAAAGTGCTCTGACAAATGGCACATCTAGACCTTTTACCAAACTTATCAAGAGGATTAGTCCCAGGTAATGGTTGCTTATGTTGTCCACCCTGCGACGTCACATTTAGTTTATTAACGTAACCCTTTCCGCGGGATCTCTGTTCTGTGAAAAAAGCTTCATCTTGATTCACTTGAATTCCACGTGTGGCGCTTGCCAGCTTGCCACCGAATATCCGCTTCAGTGCCGATTTCATCGAAGAAAACGTCAAATCCGTACACGCAGTCAGTGCCAAGTGTCTGTTCCTTTCATCAAGACAGGCTGTGTCTAGTAGCTTAAAAGCTACCACAGCATCGGGCAGCGTCATGTTATATCTTTTCATCCATTTATATCGCTGCTCAAACTCAATGACATAGTCCGCCATGGACAAGGCACTGTCTTTTGTAATACTGTCAAAATGAGAGTACGCTTCGTATGCGCGGTCTTTTTCCTCTCTAAGAAACACTCCATCTAATTTCGCCAATAAAGTTGTCATACCATCGTTGTTGTCTAAATCTTCCACAGGTGTTTCCAATGCCGTTTCTCTCGCTCGCCCGTCAAGTCCCAACGCAACCGCGAGAGCCTGCTTCTTCTTGTCAAGTTCTGTAACTCGCATCCATATTGTAACGTGCATGGATAAGAAGACACGCTGGCCGCTGGCTCGCGGGTCTGACCCTTTAGTCTAGCGGTTAGCGATGTCTCTTGCGGTGCGGGCGATACGGGTTCGCTTCCCGGCCGCGGCAGTTTCTGTGGTTGCGTTGTCCCCCGAATTCGCTACAATATGTTGAATTCATTCTTCCAACATTCATACGGCCTACCCTCGTCAAATTTCGGCGGAATTTTATAACTTGCAGCCATCTTCAAACCGTCCTCTGCTACCAATGTTAAACTAGAATAAACACGACGTTTATTATCTTTTGAGAAACTTCATTTCTCTCTACGCACCGGCCATCACGCCAGACAGGTGCACTCACTACAAGTAAAACATTTCCCTCCAAGACCGTCTGGTCTACCGCGCATGCGTCCCCAGTATCCACAAAAGCCATGCTGTGAACATTTACCGTATTGAACATAATATAGTGAGAATACATGTTAACACGGACGTCCTCTTCTAATTATTTTAACACATTGTAATTGTAACTCAAAGGAAGCCATGTCGGAGTGGTTAAAACCGTTTCTTCCCTCCCCTTTAAAAGAAACAGTAAACAGGATATTAACAGATAATCTGCAAAATACTATAAGGTGAAATGCCTGTCTTGTATTCTGGTCATGGATGTTTCTGGAAATGATCAGATTCTATTTTTTTTTTATCAGTTTGTTTTGAGTGCATAAAGGGCCTGCTGAATGTCCTCGTTGTGTTTGTATGGTATGTGCTGCAATTGGGATGAAAAATGCCCGAGTGACAAAAATACAGTGAACTGTTCCCAGAAAAAAAACTATCACGAATGTGTGTGTACATATATGTGTTGGTGTGTATCCTGTTTGTTGAAACATACTATTGTATAGTGTCCTATCTAAGACATCTTTTGCAAAAATAAAATAAAAAAAATATAATGTGGACACCGAGGATATTGTCCTCACCGGATCAGTGACAACAATAGAAATGCTGGATGCACAATAATGCTTTATTTCCTTCACTTTCACTTATTGAGGTTTTGCAGCTCAGTCAACAAATCTCATAATCGTCTTACATAGTAAGCAAAAAGAAGCCTGTTTTTAAAAAAGAAGCTGTTGTGCAGGACGTGCTTGTTGAAGGCTTTCCATTCTTCATGAACATGCCTCTCATTCATATAATTTCCCACAATGACAACTGGGTGTCCGTCCATCCATCTATCCATCCATCATTATCCAAACCGCTTATCCTACTCAGGGTCGCAGGGATGCTGGAGTGGAGCCTGTCCCAGCAGTCATTGTGCAGCAGGCAGGGAGACACCTTGGACAAGCCGCCAGGCCATCACAGGGCCAACACACACGTCATTTAAAGAAAAAAAAATCCTGTTGTTACTAAGCAGCTTCACTCAGTTGGGCCTTAGCTGTTTTTTTCTTTTACTTATCAGGTTCAACTTCAAGTTCAACTTTATTGTCATGTGTATTAGAATACAATTTGTGCTCTGGCTCTCTCTGCCTTAACACAAGGGACACAAGGACACACCATCCCCCCTCCAAAAAAAGACAACACTACAGACGTACATAGACTATGTACACATTTAATTCATACATTATATACAAAATATACAGTGCATGATAGCACAACAATGAAAGGTGCATATGGGTGTGTCAGCTGTTCGGCAACCTGACTGCATGTGGAAAGAAGCTATTATTGAGATGGGTGGTGTGTGATTTGATGCTCCGATAGCATTTTTTAGAGGGAACGAGCGAGAACGGAACATGAGCAGGGTGGGTGGTGTCCCTAATGATGTTTTGGGCTTTCCTTTTGCAGCAAGTGGATTAAATATTATGAAGTTGTGGTAGTTCCATGTCAGTGATTTTTGCTGCTGTCTTTACAGTCCTTTGAAGCAGCCTGCAGCCCGAGCAGTCAAAACACTCCATGGTACTGTGATAAAAGTTAATAAGAGTTTCGGTACTCATACCAAATTTCTTGAGACAACTCAGAGAATAAAGTCTCTGCTGTGCCTTCTTCAGGGTGCAGTTGGTGTTGAGAGACCATGTGAAGGTGTCTGTACACCAAGAAATCTAAAATTGTCCACAATTTCAGCAGATGACCCATTGATGGAAATAGGAATGTGATTTCCCCTGATCTTTCTAAAGTCAACAATGATTTATTTTTTCTTATTGACATTTAGAGAGAGGTTGTATCATGGCACCATATAGTTAAATCTTCCACTTCCCTCTTATAGGCCCTCTCATCACTGTCAATTACCATCGCTCTGGTGTCATCTGTGAGTTTAATGATGCTGTTGTTGTCATATTTGGCAACACAGTCGTGTGTAAACAGACTGTTCAATAGGGGACTGAGACAGCAGCCCTGAGGCACGCCTGTTCTAAGAACTAATGTGGATGAGTATGTTTTACCTATTCTCACACTCTGGGGCTTGCCTGTTAGGAAATCAAATAGCCAATTACAGATAGAGTTGCCCAGACCAAGACCTCTTGAGTTTCAACACCAGTTTGGATGGTACAGTTGTATTAAAAGCAGAGCTGTAATTACTAAGCAACATTCTGACATAGATATTTTTCTTTTCAAGGTGTACTAAAGCAGTATGCAGAGCAAGTGAGACAGCATCATCTACAGATCTGTTGGAACAGTAGGCAAACTGTAATGGGTCAAGGGTAGTAGGAATGTTACATTTTATGTCTGATATAGCCAATCTTTTCAGGCCCTTCATAATAACAGAGGTCAAAGTAACAGGTCGGTAATCATTAGTAGGAATGTTACATTTTATATATGATATAGCCAATCTGATCAGACACTTTATAATAACAGAGGTCAAAGCAACAGGTCGGTAATCATTAAGGCAAGAGAGATATTTTCTTAGGTACAGGCACAATGGTGGTTTTCTTAAGACACAGTGGAACCACACACAATGACAGGGACAGGTTAAAAATGTCAGTAAATACCTGAGATGGCTGAGTGTAACATGCCATGAGGACACGGTAAGGGATGCCGTCTGGGCCAGCAGCTTTACGAGCCTTAACCCTTACGGGCACCATTGGAAGACGAGCTGGAGGACAGCTCTCAGAACTCCCAAACTGTCTCGGGGTTTCTTCCACCAAATCGGCAATATCACAAAACAAACAAAAAGCTTTCTGTCTTGGCTTCACCACCCCACTTTCACTCTACTATTTAAAATTGTGTTTATACAGAGTTGGGCATGGGGGAGGAGGATTGTTTGTGAAAGTGTGCTGAGGGACGATGGGGGGGGGGGCAGCATGGTGGCCCAGTGGTTAGCACTGCTGCCTCACAGCAAGAAGCAGCTGGGTTCAAACCCCAGACCATCCCACGTTGTCCTCTGTGTGGAGTTTGCATGTCCTCCCTGTGTGTGCGTGGGTCTCCTCCGGATGCTCTGTTTCCTCCCACCATCAAAAAGACGTGCATGTTAGGGTTAATACTCCTGTCTGTGCCTTGACCAAGGCAATGGAAAGAAGAACTGGAGGTGGTCCCCAGGCGCTGCACGGCGGCTGCCCACTGCTCCTAGCTACAGTGTGTGTTGGTATGGGTTAAATACAGAGGGTGAATTTCCCCACAGGGATTAATAAAGTACGTCTTAAAAAAGATGATAAAATGATCAGGTCTAGGCAGATTCTCAACTTTTTTATCGGTATGCCTTTATATTTGTACTGTTGCACTTTTTTTTCTTTGTTTTTTTTGTTTTAGAGTGATGCTGGGTTTTTTTTTTTTGTTTTTTTTTAATACCCATAAGAAGTGTAGTTCCTGAAATCAGAATGACTTCCTTCGCCGTACTTGTCGGGCAGGAACAATTCTGAACCAGGCAGCATACATGGACAGAGGTGAGGGACCTAATATTAATTGTGAATAATTATAATACATTTACCTTTACTCATTTAGCTGACACTTTTATGTAAAGTGACTTACAAGAGAATCAGCAATTAGCAGATAAAATCGAGTGTTACCAGCTGGCATCAAAAATTACTGAACGGTAATCATATCATAGCCAAGGGTGCATGTCATGCCCCATGCGTTTAGCCTAAGTGTGCCTTAGATCATCAAGAAAGAGAGACGGGAGAATCAAGTTACAGAGTAGATAGACTATGCCACCTATCAGTATAACGCAAATGTCATTCCCATATAATGTCAAGTGCAGGTAGTAAAGGGGCACAATAGTAGACCCCGGTAATGCTGATGTCTAAGTAAGAAAAAAACGGTAATAGCAGACACCAATAATTGTATTAAGTGATTCATTTTAGCTGGAAAACACCACTAGTCGGTTTAAGAGCTTTGCTTAGAGATCGTAAGCTAGGCCTGGAAGAAGAGAGTTTTTTTAGGCCTCTCTTGAAGCATGTGTTGTTCTGATGGCAGCTGGGAGTTCGTTCCGCTATGTATGTGCCAGGTGGGAGAATGGTGTTGACCTAGAGCTTGTATATTTTGGAGCAGGCATAGGTACTAGTAGCCTACCAGTCAGCGCAGTTCTCTGAACTACCCTGCAAAGATTTGAACTTTATGCAGAAAACAACAGGGAACGAGTGTAAGAACACAAAGAGAAGAATGACGTGGGCACATCAAAGCAGGCTGAAAACCAAATGCAAACCAACATTACTCTGGATTCTTTGCCGTCGTATTGAATAGGCAGGAAGACCATCGACAACTGCATTGCAGTTGTTTAACTGAGAGATGCTAGAGCCTAATAGCAACTGGCCACTGTGGCCTAAAGGTTAGAGAAGTGGGCTCGTGACTGGAAGATCGCCGGTTCGATCCCTGGACCAGCATGGCAATTGAGGTGGGAGGAGTGAATGAATGGTGCTCTCCCCTCCCTCAATAACCACGGCTGATGTGCCCTTGAGCAAGGCACTTAGCCCCACTAACTGCTCTAGTGGAGCTGCTCAGTGGCCACCAGTGAAGATTGGTTGTACTGGGCAGCTCCCAGGTGTGAATGTGCAGCAGGCTGTTGCTGAAAAAGAGCACATGTGCCCAGCGCACTACCCAGGGTAAATAAAGGGTTAATTTTACTTCTTTTTTTTTTACAAAATCAACAACTCCCCACAGTCCCATTATTTTTAGAATCCTTTTTTACTACTTAAAATGAAACTTTTGTGGACTCTGTTGAAAAGGATGAGGTTTTGGTACTCTCATGAAAAAAGGGACGGCCCAGAATAAATAGGGTGTAAGAATGACCTCTGAATGAGGTCTCAAATGTAACCTACTTTTAGCAATGAATCGCAAAGACGAGAAAGGGATGTCTGCCTGCCGTTAGCTGCTATGTATGTTTGATATCAGGAAATGCCTGATATACAGCCCATGCCCAGTTCTTCAAAATAAAAACAGCTTTGTACTGTGCTGCCGCAGTAAGATATGTGGGCCAATGAGAAAAACCAACATTTCGAAAGCTGAATTGATGACTCTCGAGCCATAGTACACAGAATGTGTTTTATTCAGCACGTCTTAAATAATTAAGTAAAGCCCTGACAACCATAGAACAATCCAATAACTAAAATGAGTGCAATAAACTCCACATTAACTGTAGATAGTAAAGAGTAATCACATTATGTTTTAAACTATTGCAATAGCAACAGTGATGGCCGTAATCCAACAGTTATTCCCCTATGAAATTAGAAAGTCACAGTTAAACAACGAGAAGTTGATGAAAGCGGCTCTCAACACACAACCTGCAGCCAGGGTGTCGGTTCATGTTTGTGAAGTGATTGTGCACATTGATTTTGTGCCCCGTCATCCTTTGTCAGTCAATACAAGGTTGCTGTATGCTTTTGGGGCTGTCTGCTCCCCCTGCCAGTTTAACTTTCTGCCCGGCTCACATTTGGGTCTGCCCTCGCTCTCATCACAACTCTGTTGTACTGATTTTGAGAGGGTCGATAATGAGCTTGTGACTGTTATACCTGGCACACACTTATAAGAAGGCATTTTTACATCTGTAGCAATTTCATGTGCAATTGAAATAGGTACAATTTCAGCTAGTGTAATTTAGGTACCTGTTTAACTATACTTTCTAGCAATTACACAAACTGAAAAAACAATGATTGCAAAGATGATGTCCGATGTGGGAAGATGGCCGCGCGAATTCACGTTTGCAGTAGCCTCACCCAGTAATGGTGTGGGAAGATGGCGGCGCGAATTCACATTTGCGGTGGCCTCACCCAGTACTGCCCATGCAGTGTCTTTGTCCACGTCTGTGTCTAAGTTGTGTCTTCGTTTGTTGGCTGGGAGAGCTGGTGCTTGATTGGCTGGAAGGGCTTCGTCTGCTGCATCCTGTGGGCCCAGGGACCACGGCCCTGACCGGAGATGCACCCGCAGAGGAAACTCCGAGGGCGGTCTGACAGGACGCAGAAGCAGGTCAGGCTAAGCTAACTGCTAGTCCATGCAGACCGGCAGTTCCACCAGTCATCCAGGCTGGCGTTCATTCTCCTGGACAGTGATTTTTTTTTTGTTAAGTTTGGATATATGTGTTAGTTTGGATATGTGTGTTCTTTCAGTTCTTGTAGTTTTTGAATATGTGTTTTTGTCTTTGTGTTGCACTGCTGCGAGCTGGGGGAAATGATATTTCATTTCATTTCATGTACATGAAGTGAAATGACAAATGAAGTGTTCCTGACTCCTGATGGATCGGAATTGTGTAGCTAAATGGTATTATCATAGTGCTGTATAGCCGAAGCACAATTGTTGAAAACTTGACTGATAGCTGAGACCTTTGCTCACTTGTTTTCATTCACTCCAAAAATATATACTCTGCACTGAAAGAATGATTTAGAGTCACATAGCTGATCTTTATTCCCCATCTAGACACTCTGAAATACAAAAACGTTGGAAAAAGACAAGCGCATCAACAATTGTAAATTATAAACTATAGGAGCGCATGATACATTAAAGAAGACAAGTAAAACGAGTTTATTATTTAGATACAATGTAAACCTGTCTAAATACTATTGCTATCCTTAAATCAATAATTATGTATACAGCAGTCCTTTAACTAATTACCTGGTGTAGCTTAAGGTATCCAAATACGAATTGCCAGTTTCGATTTCATCACCATTTTCACTGAATCAGAATCAGAATCAGAATCATCTTTATTTGGCCATGTATATTTACACATACATATAATTTGACTCCAGTTTAGTGGCTCTCAATGTACTTACATATAATAAAAACACAACAATCTGCAGGAATATATACAAAGAATGACTAGTGAAACAGGAAGGCAATGGTGCAGAGTGCACACATGCTGGAATAAACATGTTAGCAAGGTGATTATGTACATGAGGTAGAGGGACATGACAGAATATGCATATACACTCACCGGCCACTTTATTAGGCACACCTGTCCAACTGCTCGTTAACGCAAATTTCTAATCAGCCAATCACATGGCAGCAACTCAGTGCATTTAGGCATGTAGACATGGTCAAGACAATCTGCTGCAGTTCAAACCGAGCATCAGAATGCGGAAGAAAGGTGATTTAAGTGACTTTGAACGTGGCATGGTTGTTGGTGCCAGACGGGCTGGTCTGAGTATTTCAGAAACGATCTACTGGGATTTTCACGCACAACCATCTCTAGGGTTTACAGAGAATGGTCCGAAAAAGAGAAAATATCCAGTGAGCGGCAGTTCTGTGGGCGAAAATGCCTTGTTGATGCCAGAGGTCAGAGGAGAATGGCCAGACTGGTTTGAGCTGATAGAAAGGCAACAGTAACTCAAATAACCACTCATTACAATCGAGGTATGCAGAAGAGCATCTCTGAATGCACAACACCTCGAACCTTGAGGCAGATGGGCTACAGCAGCAGAAGACCACACCGGGTGCCACTCCTGTCAGCTAAGAACAGGAAACTGAGGCTACAATTTGCACAGGCTCACCAAAATTGGACAATAGAAGATTGGAAAAATGTTGCCTGGTCTGATGAGTCTCGATTTCTGCTGCGACATTTGGATGGTAGGGTCAGAAATTTGGCGTCAACAACATGAAAGCATGGATCCATCCTGCCTTGTATCAACGGTTCAGGCTGGTGGTGGTGGTGTAATGGTGTGGGGGATATTTTCTTGGCACACTTTGGGCCCCTTAGTACCAATTGAGCATCGTGTCAACGCCACAGCCTACCTGAGTATTGTTGCTGACCATGTCCATCCCTTTATGACCACAGTGTTCCCATCTTCTGATGACTACTTCCAGCAGGATAACGCGCCATGTCATAAAGCTTGAATCATCTCAGACTGGTTTCTTGAACATGACAATGAGTTCACTGTACTCAAATGGCCTCCACAGTCACCAGATCTCAATCCAATAGAGCACCTTTGGGATGTGGTGGACCGGGAGATTCGCATCATGGATGTGCAGCCGACAAATCTGCAGCAACTGCGTGATGCTATCATGTCAATATGGACCAAACTCTCTGAGGAATGTTTCCAGTACCTTGTTGAATCTATGCCACGAAGGATTAAGGCAGTCCTGAAGGCAAAAGGGGGTCCAACCCGGTACTAGCAAGGTGTACCTAATAAAGTGGCCAGTGAGTGTATATATACAGTATATGACAATGTGAAGTGTTCATCAGAGTGACAGCCTGTAAACAATCTGCTGTGTGAACTGTAAACAATCCACATGAAATTATGTGTTCTAATCAAAGTAGTCTGATTAGAAGTGAAAATCATATCATTTCCTCATAATTTTTTTAAATTGGCTCGACTTAGAATGCCTAGGATTATACCTTTTATAATGTTTCAAACCCTCATCCCAGCACAGCAAGTCCAGTATATCGGCCTTCTAAAGCAAGCCTCTTGATGACTTTTCTCCTTCTTGTGTATCTCATCACAGTTCAGATACGTGATCTGGCCATGCTGCAGAGATAAGGGATTCTTGCCTCTCAGGTGTGTCTAAAGATAGAAACAAGCTGCGCACACCATCCTGGTAAACTCCCTATCAGTGCAGCATAGAGAAGGACATTTATTAACCGCTGTCTGCAGAGGACAGAGACACTTTTAAGATCACAAGATAGATCTCAGACTGCAGAGAAGTTCATATCAAGGTGTTATATCAGCATTAGAGCAGTTTTATTGTAATGCTGGCCAAGAGCGCAAAGCTTTCCCTGCTAAGTAAGATTTGAACAGGGTGCAGTGAGAAAGGGATAAGATCAGATATTGAGATTTGCAAATATCCTATAGTCCAAAAGCTATACTCAACTGTACAGCATACCATTGAAATCATCAATCATCAAATCCACGAAGTGTTGTGTTCTCTACTGCAGTAATGGCAAGTAATAGCTTGTATGTGAATTTACTGAAAGTCACTCCTCACTATATCATACTACATTCACTTGTTATTCAGCCGAAGGTGTTGTGCTTTTGATAACTCAGTTGTTACTTTAATGAGATTGTTCATCTAAATCAGAACAAACTGCACAACTCCATAGAAAAAGGTGTCTTCTGTTATCACAAATAGTTTGAGATAACATTTATGGTGCAGTTGTGTTTGGCTTTGCTGTTCCGTTGTGTAATTCGATGGCTCGAATGATGCCCGCTGGAACATCTTAGTGTCACTAAACTAGGTGGGCTTGATAATGAGCTATATGCCGTTGATGGGATCATGACAGTGGAGTTTGGAGGAGACCGGTGCTGATCTCCTCCTAAGATGTTCTGAGCAGATGTGTTCATCATCACAGTGACAGCCTCGGTCTATGGAGAGTAATGGCTTGCTGTTGCACCGCTGTCTCCACTTGTCTTATGAATTTGTCATAATCATGCCTCCTCTGTGTGGTAATATACTGCTGCCTTAGTACTCTCAACAGGGGCTGTTCTCATGTCATGGTTCTCAACAGCCTCACTCAGACATGGCTTGGCTTGGCAGTCTCAGGTATTTTTACACAACAATTCAGTGCCTGATTCAATAAGATTGTGTTGTATGTATTGCACAATTCTTTCCTCCCCATTTCTTCAAGATGATAGCAATTTTAGTTTAATTCTTTGAATAATGCATGTAAATTGAATTGCTGCACGGATGCAGGGAAGATTCACCAAACAGCTGAAAAACCAAAGTAGCCTGATGCACGCACACTCTGCATCATAAGGTGTGTCTTTCAGATTAACCTGACCTTTAAGACTACTTCCACCTTTATTGGCAAATACAGTGGAGAATAACAGGAGAGGTGGAGGAGAGAGAGGTTGAAGAAATGCAGTAAAGCTCCTTGGTTGGATTCAGATCCAGGAGATTCCTGCTGAAGCCTGACCAAACATAGTAATTGGGGGAAGAATAAGAATATGGAGTTATGAAACTACATTTGAAGAATGGTTTGGAAATCAAACACTTGTCTATGAATGCACCATGGAATACACTTGAACTGGTGACAAAGAAGTGGTGGAGAGGCAGGGACGTGCCATATGTGCAGTCTAAATTCTACTTAATGAGCTTATGAAGAATAGAGTCCCAATGTTCAATATCCACATTCTGGGAGGAAAATGTCACTGCACTGTGCCGCTATCAGTGAAACCTGACATTCAGAATATAAAAACTGTCTCCTGCACGTTAAAGCAAATGTTGAAGTGTGTGGATTTTAGTGTTTCGAACCCAAAACTCATATCAACTCTTTTGCATCCAATTACTCATGTTCATCACGTGCAACCACCGATCGACTTGAAAATATGGCGTCACATTTGCAGTGTTTTCCAAATGTTTACAGTATTACACAGTTTTTTTAACATATTTTTATAGTGTTATGTATTATTATATTATATGTTATTATATATTATATAAATATATATTTTGTAGTTATACAATTATACAGTGAAAAATAAATTGATAAATCAGTGTCATATCAGTTGTAGATTGAAAATATTTACACAAACTTTAGTCTTAAACACTTGTGATAACTTATTTGCTCCTCAAAGGTGGTTATAAAAAAAACAAAAAAAACAACGAGAATTATTTGCAAATGCTGTTTGACCCCTGGGCTTCTCAAAGCACGTCCCCTCTGCAGTATACTTCCCCCAGTGCTCAAACGCATCAAAGCTGTCTGAGGCTGACTTGCTTTGAGAGGCCTGTCTCCAGATCTCCCAACATCCTCCCCTCTCATGTGTCACCATCTGCTGAC
This sequence comes from Lampris incognitus, assembly GCF_029633865.1. Classification (NCBI taxonomy): domain Eukaryota; kingdom Metazoa; phylum Chordata; class Actinopteri; order Lampriformes; family Lampridae; genus Lampris; species Lampris incognitus. The sequence continues at coordinate 17,938,477 of NC_079221.1, forward strand.
AGCATTATCAAGGAGTCATCGTCGAGCTGTCACCTATTCTGGGTATCCGCCGAATACTGTTGACATCTCTTTTTCTTTTTTCTTTTCAAAGAAAAATCAAGCAATTTCTCTCTCTTTTTTTTTTGAAATTTCACTGACACAGCGAAGGGGGGAGTCGAAATGGGGAGTGAAGGCTGGGTGGCTGCTACGTCAGCCAAGCCAATTGCACTGCATGCACAACTGAGCCCCGGTGAAATGGAATGGAGCGGCTCCCCAGTATTTATCATACTGCTGCAGGGGAATTTACTGTAATATTGTTATGCTAATGCACTGGTTCATTACCATGCAGAGACGCCCTGCAAGAGAGCCCTCATTTCACCAAACGGCAAAGTAAAAATTGGTATTTCATGGTCATTTCTTGATAAGTCATTGGCAGCTTGAAGTGGCTGGCTAAGTTTGGCCATAAACAGGTGGTGCAATGGAGAAAATATAACATTTGATGGCGAAAAATGATTTAAATGCAGTTGCATCATCACATAAGTTTGATAGCGCATTACGGTTGGATTATCTGTATGTTGTGTCCTGCTTGTTTAAATGTTCAAAATAATTCATTCAAGAGGTAACAGATAATAAGTAGTCTATAAAATTCTCCCCGCTCTAGTTACAACACTTCATGTTGTACAAAAGTCCCTCTACTGCCGGGTTTCTCCAAAGTAATGTTACTACTGAGTTCAGTCAGAAATTGGAATAGCAAATGAACAGTGACGATTTGCATTTCAAACTGGGGTAGTGTCAGCTTCAGGCTTCAGCATCGTATCACTCACTGGGTCAACCAACTTGTAGTGTAGCAAAGAGGCTTCTGCTCCAAAACTGTAATTAAAGTACTTACTTAAAACCCATTTGTCATAAATTGATTTTATACATTCATTCATTATCCAACCCGCTTATCCTGCTCTCAGGGTCGCGGGGATACTGGAGCCTATCCCAGCAGTCATTGGGTGGCAGGCGGGGTGACACCCTGGACAGGCCACCAGTCCATCATAGGGCACACACACACACACACACACACACACACACACACACACACACACACACACACACACACACACACACACACCTAGGGACGATTTAGTATGGCCGATTCACCTGACCTACATGTCTTTGGACTGTGGGAGGAAACTGGAGCACCCGGAGGAAACCCACACAGACACGGGGAGAACATGCAAACTCCACACAGAGGACGACCTGGGATGACCCCCAAGGCTGGACTACCCTGGGGCTCAAACCCAGGACCTTCTTGCTGTGAGGCAACCGCGCTAACCACAGCGCCACCGTGCCGCCTGATTTTATACATTAATAAACCAAAATATGTTTGTACACAAATGTGTAATGGGGCTCAAATATGCTGTCCACACTCAAAACTAGTACCTGATTTATAAAATCATTTTGGATTTACTTGGTTCTTCTGTGCCAACTTATGTTCAGGGAAGGAAAGACATGCTGCTCATGATATGTGCAAAAAAAAGAAAAGAAAAAAAAACATTTCAAATTCATTTTCTGGCTTTAGGTATACAAGCACTCTTTCCTGGCATCGTACTTGGTCTACAACCTCCACACTAGGTAAGTAATCAAATATACATATTGCTTTTTTAAAGCACTTTACTTCATATTACTGACGTGGAGGCAGAGCAGTAATGTACCCAATAGGACAGAGGATGAGTTTGTATAACTAGAAAATCCTCTTTGTTACTAACTGTTCCTCCACATTTGACTATGTAGACCTGTTCTTCTGCGGATGAATATTTATAAGGTGTGAGACGGGCTCAAACCATAGTTTGGAGGCTGTGATGTGACCTAGAAAAAAAAATACACTGATGCGATTAGATGGGGTGATAACAAGTGAAATGTTAAATGATCAGACTAGAAGTACATCCTTCCATAATGTCTTCAGCTCGACTGAGATTATTGCAGGCTAGATGGAAGCAGAAATCTTACATAGTCCCCCCTTAAGATGATGGATCAAGCAAGTCTACATTAGGTTTTCAGTGAAATGACTTGGAAAATTGAGTATTTGGAAGTTAAGAGACGAAAGACAGTGTAATGTTCAGGTGAGCTTTGACACTTAAAATTATTCGTTTCACAGTGCATTTGCAATCGTGTTGGAGATTTAAATCTTTAAAATGGACTGGAATTGTTCTTGCTCTGATGTATAATACTAATTTATAACGGCTGACTTGCAATACCTGTGAAATGTGTGTGCATCAGAGAGGTGCGGGAGCTGAACCCTCCGGAGGTTGCAGATTCGGTGCTACAGTTTGCATCCTGGGGCATCCGTGGCCAACAGCTGGTTAGTACAGTCTCCCGGGTCAGCTGGGGCAACAAATTAATGAAGCGTTCAGCATGCGTTCACTTAAATATCACTCACTCAATGACACAACATGTTCACACAGCCGTATAGCTGAACCCTGCAAAGCATAGCATTACTCATGACATGCAATGGCACTTGGCTTATCGTATTCAGTGAAGTTCACATATAATGATCTAAACACATTCATGCAAAGATGCTTGCATGAAACCATTTTGAAATACATAGTGTTCGTATATCATTATGACACATCATATTTGCAAAAGGCAGTTAGTTCTCTGAGCAAAATATTTTTATATTTATATTTTTTATCGCATTATATTTGGCCTAGGTCCTTGATTATTGACATTTTGGAAACAAGACTTGGGTTTAATGGCCTGAAGGGTGTGAGCAAATGATTATTGATTCAAGCTGTTTGGGAGTGTCGGAAGGTGGTGACTTTCCATATAAACTACTTTAATACAAAGAGTGCCAGAAAAGTTGAGATGATCAAATGGTTGCTCATAGTCAGTTCAGTCTTATTTTCTGTGAGACTAAGAAATTATCTCATCCATCCTGTTGAAGAATGTCATCCGTCCGGGACTGAAAGTGGGCTGAAATAAGTAAACAGGAATCATCTGTATAAATGTTATACGCCTTAGCTCTGTTGATAACTGTTCAATTGCAAATTGGTTGCAGAAGGACACTATTACGAGGAACATTGTGAGTCTCAGTACCTATCAAGGAGACCATATTGCTGAAACCTGAAAACTGTTCTATTGTGCAAATATGTAGCTCCACTTCAGCAGCATTGATAAGAACAGTGCAGTTCATTTTGGCCCATAATTCCCCATGGCTGGATAAATGGCAGCTTTACGGTATAGTACAGTTTATCCTCAGTACCGAGTGTGGCAGAGATATTCATAATACGCTTATAAGCACTTTCAGATTGGTAAATTGTCTATAATGGATATCATAAGGTAGGCAATACATAACAAGGGGTTCAATTTTGTGAAATAATGTTTTACTCCCACGAAGAGAACTAAAAAGGAACAGACCCGGGGTAGATAACAGCAATGGTTAAATAGAGAAATGTTCTGTCTCCAATCGATTGAATATTAAAAAGATAAATAAAAAAGAAAGAATGTAGATGAAGCACTTCTGGTGTGCTGCAGAATAGGTGTGTTACACTGTCAGCATATCAAATCCTTTGAAATAAACAAGGGGGGAAACACACACACACAAAGAGATGAGCAGCTGCAATTTTATTTAAGATCAGAAAATGCTATATAGTGCCTTGTGACAACAAAACATTATCGTGTTCGTTTTCAATGTTGCTACTTCAAAACGGATGTGCGCAACAACACTTGACAGGCGATGTTTAATTAAGTCTGTTGCGTAAGATAATTTATATAATTCATCACACAAAATCCCATTCGCTCAAATGTTAATGTTGATCAAGGGCTGTTTTTGACATGAGGCACAAAGCAAACAAAGTTTCCCTTAAAATAATCAATTGTTTGGAAGGAAAAACACAACAATGGGAACACTAATCAAACCCCTGCTTGAAGACATTGTCTTAGGGCCACCAGATCTCTTGGTGAGCTCCTCCACCCAAACAGTATTAAGCACAGAATAATCAGTCCATTATTTCCTCCAGTGTAGACAAGGAAAGTAATTAACCGTTCGATAGCATATTTATCTACTTTTCTCAGTATTTATACCTGCCCCCAGTGGAATCTGTTTCCCAGAAAGCCCTGCAGCGGTGTGTCACACCGCTAATGACAAAGTGCTCTTCATTATTCATGAGCTTCCGCTGCATATTTGTCCATGTTATCACGACAAATAAAGTCATTTTTCATGGCCGCTCTCTGAATATGCATTTTTATCAGGCGACACATCCTCCGTATGCAATCTGTTAAATGTATTTCCACAATTTGAATACATTTCAACTTATTTCAATACACGATCTCCGTCCTCAACAGAGATGTTTAAAAATGACTAATATACTTAACAACTTAACAGCTTACAGCTTGCAAAGAAAATGTGTGTTAGTGCTGGGCTTGAGTAAGACAATTTGCAGGTGGCAGAAATGCAAATATTTGAAAGGAAAAGGGCCAGTTCTTTTCCAGTTAGTTTTCAATTTCAGCATGCAGTTTCAAACAGAGGCAAAAAAAATGTCAAGGCTATGGATAAATGCTATCTCCCCATCAACATGTCCTCTAATGCAAATGCACAGACACATTTGCTCTCTAGTCCCTCAGTCTCTGCCTTCCTGAGTGGTAGAGCTGCAATCCTGAAGATTTGCATGTAAGCAAATGTCCTTTTTGATATGTCTTGATGCATGCTCAATAATCCAGGTAAGAAAATAAAGGAAGGTTGAATCAGCTCATCTGGAGACAACATTTATTGACAGATATGTTTCATCACTCAACTAAGTGATGTCTTCAGTCTAAACTTACTTCAGGCATCCCCACCAAACAATACAGTTGCCTTACAACCGAAACCAACGGCCAGTTGTCAATAAGAACAGAACCATGCTATTGACAGAATATCGTACCACAGATTATACCCAGGGGAAGGTACACCTAGTCTGTATGGTTTACCTAAGATACATAAACAGGATTTGCCATTACGGCCTGTTGTTTGTATGATTAACTCAGTGACCTATAACATCTCTTAAGTTTTTTGCTCTATTCTTACCCCGTTGGTAGGCAGTAATGAACATCACATTCAGAACACTATGGGTTTTGTGGATAAGGTGAGGGACATCATTATGAAGGGGGATGAAATAATGGTCTCTTATGATGTTAAGTCTCTCTTCACGTCCTGTTGATGAAGCAGTGGAGGTAGTCCGTATGAAATTACAAAATGACCCCACCCTTAACGCTGACCAAGTGTGTCTGCCCCTGAAACTGTTCTTCAGTCCACATACTTCACATACAGGGGGCAGTACTATAGGCAGAGGCATGGGTGTGCAACGGGTTCACCAGTCTCACCTGTAGTGGCCAACTTGTATTTGGAGGAAGTGGACTATTGGGCTCTGATGTCCTATCCAGGGACACCACCTAGCCATTGGTTCAGATTTGTGGATGACACCTGGGTTAAAATTAAATCTCAGGATGTACCACATTTCACCGACCACATTAACTCTGTGGACAACCGCGTCAAGTTCACCAGGGAGGATGTGGAAAATGACAGAATATCCTTCTTAGAATGTGAAATTGCAAATGGTGATGGGGGACATTTGATTATTGATGTTTACCGTAAACCAACACATAGTGATCAGTACTTAAGGTTTGACTCTCATCATCGACTGGAGCACAAACTAGGAGTCATCAGGACGCTGTACCACCAAGCTGACAATGTCCCCCCTGACACAGCGGCCGGGGAAGGGGAGAAATCCCACATTAAACAGGCCCTAGTTAAGTGTGGTTATCCTAACTGGGTGTTTGTCAAAGCCAGGAAGACACCCAAACAGTGCACCAGCCAATCAAAGAGAGGAGAAGGTCAACAGCTGCCTAAGCGTAAACCGGTGGTGATTCCGTATGTGGCAGGTGTGTTGGAAAAGCTGAGATGTATATTTTCCAAACACTGCGTCTCAGTTGCTTTCAAACCCCAAAACACACTGTGCCAGAAGTTGGTCCACCCCAAGGATCAGGTCCCCCGGCACAAACAGAGTAATATAGTGTATGCTGTTAAGTGCCAGGAGGATTGCTGTGAATTGTACATCGGGGAAACTAAAAAGACGCTGGCCAAGAGGCTGACACACGACCGAAGAGCTAACATGTCAGGCCAGGACTCTGCAGTCTACACCCATCAACAGGCCATTGGCCATTCTTTCGGGGATGAGGATGTGCACATCCTTGATAGGGAGGAACGATGGTTTGAACGGGGAGTCAAATAGGCCATCTATGTGAAGAGGGAAGGACCATCCTTGAACCGGAGGGGGGGGTAAGAATACATCTGTCTCCATTTTACAATGCTGTGATTTGCAACAATCCCTAATCCTCTGTGAAAAGTATACACAGCCTTTGAAACGTTAAAGGTTACACCCATATTTGCATATGAAACCGGTCGTTAGGCAACTGTATTGTACTGTATTGTTTGTAAGGGTGGAGATATCTACAGTCAGTTCAGACTGAAGACATCACTTAGACGAATGATGAAACATATCAGTCAATAAACATTGTATCCAGATGAACTGATTCAACCTTCTTTTGTCGTTTTTGATACGTTTTATTATAATTTTTCACAGCTAATCCACAACTATCTAAATCATGACTGCTTTTGCAGTCTTCTCAGTGATCATAGAGAGGGCTTTGTCGATGTTCACAAAACAGTTGCATTTCTCTTTTCAACAGATTTATATATTTGAAAACAATATTTACTATCAAGCAAATGTTCAAAGCAGCTCATGGAGACTCACATCCTCTGGACAGGAGGGGATCATCTTCAACGGCATCTCAGATTGGCTGTATGAGGGTAAGTGAGAGTGGGTTTTGTTAGAAAATCTAACAGGGTGTCCAGGTAGTGTGGTGGTCTGTTCCGTTGCCTACCAACATGAGGATCGGCAGTTTGAATCCCCATGTTACCTCCGGCTTGGTCAGGCGTCCCTACAGACACAATTGGCAGCGTCTGCGGGTGGGAAGCTGGATGTGGGTATGTGTCCTGGTCATTGCACTAGTGCCTCCTCTAGTTTGTCGGGGGCACCTGTTCGGGGGGGAGGGGGAACTGGGGGGATAGCGTGATCCTCCCATGCATTACGTCCCCCTGGTGAAACTCCTCACTGTTAGGTGAAAAGAAGTGGCTGGCGACTCCACATGTATCAGAGTAGGCATGTGGTAGTCTGCAGCCCTCCCCGGATCAGCAGAGGGGGTGGAGCAGTGACCAGGATGGCTCAGAAGAGTGGGGTAATTGGCCAGGTATAATTGGGGAGAAAAAAGGGGGGGGATCCAGAAGAAGAAAAGAAAATCTAACATAACGATAAAGCCAGATTAACTGTGGAAGAAGTCACTTTTAAAGCTACACTGCCTAATGGCCATAGCTGTGTGGAGGAGTACAACAACACAAGCGCTGTACTGACAAGAAACATGATACATCTCACTATTAGTCAACATTGTGAATTTGAGAAATGGAGGCAACTGAAGGCCTTGAAAGAAGTTGAAAGTAATTTGGCATTGGCTTGTTTTCTCATTCACAAGTATTAAACTGAACGACATTTATGAAGTCTGACCAAAGCAATTGCAGCGGTAGGGCTGAAAGTTGCCATGTGCCTCATTTCAGATTGTCCCTTTAAGTAAGATGACACTTTTCCAGCAGAAGATTTTTAAATGACCAAGTTACCATGTAGGGTGGCACGGTGGCGCAGTGTTTAGTACGGTTGTCTCACAGCGAGAAGGTCCTGAGTTCGAACCCGGGGGTTGTCTAACTTTGGAGGTCTTCTCAGGGCGTCCTCTGTGTGGAGTTTGCATGTTCTCCCCGTGTCTGCATGGGTTTCCTCCAGGTGCTCCGGTTTCCTCCCACAGTCCAAAGACATGTAGGTCAGGTGAATTGGCCATACTAAATTGTCACTAGTTGTGTGTGTGTGTGTGTGTGTGTGTGTGTGTGTGTGTGTGTGTGTGTGTGTGTGTGTGTGTGTGTGTGTGTGTGTGTGTGTGTGTGTGTCAGCCCTGTGATGGCCTGGTGGCCTGTCCAGGGTGTCTACCCGCCTGCTGCCCCAATGAATGCTGAGATAGGCTCCAGGATCCCCATGACCCCAGTTGGGATAAGCAGCTTGGATAATGGATGGATGGATGGAAGTTATCATGTACTGCCAAGACAGAGGCCAATCAAAATTTTAGTTTTGAGTTCAGCTCATGATCTGTGTTGCAAACCATCTCCAAGTCAACCCCCTCTTTCCCTTTATCTCTCACTTTCCTAACATATATCAGCATCTACTAAAATGGCAATCTACATTCAGAATGGTCAAGGCTCAGCGTTTTCAGTTTTTATTTTTCAAAGCCATCCAGCATGCCGAATTTCGCCACAAGAGGACACTTACATAATCTAACACGAACAGGAACAACCTTTGGATTCGTGGAAACAAAATCCGGGTGAAAAATCTGGGTATTTTTCGGGGAAAATCGGTAAAAACCGAAAACGCCAAGCCTTGAGAATGGTATTGGCAAAAAGTTCACTGCTCTGAAAAAGTTTGGTGTTTCAATAAGAGGGAAAACAGAATTTATTTCCCTCTGTATCAACAAACTTTTGACCATTGTGGGACTTTTCCTCAGACTGTAATGAGTAGAACTGTTGTTATCCAAAGAGGTTTTTGAGATACTTCTTTTTATTTTGGTTGTTCAGCCAAAAATAATGTGAAAATGATAGCCTTATCTGGCTATCTATGCATGCTGCCTTAGATTTTCAAATGGAAAATAGTGGTGCTAATATATCTGCTGTCCTCTTTCTGATTCATGCCTACATAGGGAATCTGTTGCATAAAGCCTTTGTCCAATTTTGTATATATTCCTGTGTGTGTGCATATACGTGTGTGTGTGTTTGTTCTGTTATTTTATTATATTTTATTGGTTATGGTTAATGATTAATGTATTGTTTTTTAGCTATATTTCAATTAATCAATACACCTGTTATAGATAGCCAATCTTCTGCCCTATCTAATTGAACAGCCCCATGGTAGGGGAGGGCAGGTAGGTGAGAGAGGTTTTACCATTGGAATACAATATTTTCATGCAATGTGCAATCCCTGCAGCCCCAGACTGGAGTGATAAAAAAGTAATAACAACAAGAAGAAAAACAAAACTGTTTTTCTAGACTGCCTCTGTTGTGTAACAAGAGCAAATTTGGCAACATTCGTTATTCCTTTTGTTTTCAGTATCATTTATCTTTTCAGTTTTTGAAAATCGTTAAATGCTCAGTTTTGCAATCCTACATTCAATAAATAAATGATGACGGTCAAATCAGTTCACAGCTGACCAAGCCAGGAGACATCTGGCCAACCCCTCACTCAATAAGCCAATTATCGAAGCAACCATCAAGCCAGACATTAATGATTCATAATGCTTTACAACAAACTAAATGATCTGAGTAAACTTGGATGTAATTGAGGACAGGAAAGAGAAATCAATCAAAGACTTAATCAAACAAAGATAGGGGAAAAAAAATTAAACATTAGCATAGGTGCCTCACCCTGGAGAGAGATGGCTTTTTTGGAGTTTTCTTTTTTTTCTATATGAAAGCCCTGATGTGTCGAGCATCCGGCTCTTCGTAATCTTCTTGTTATTTTTCTGGTCTGTCTTTGCTTGGTTTTCATTCAGAGGAGGTGCTGCACACACCAGCGGCCCACTGGTGGTCTCCTGATGGCTCCAGACTGGCCTATCTCACCATCAACGACACCCTGGTTCCCAACATGCTCCTGCCTCGCTTCACAGGATCTCTTTACCCCAGGGGAAAGCAGTACCCTTACCCAAAGGTAGGGCACAGCGTTATCCAAACATGTGGCCCTCTGTGTGCAATGGAAAGCCATGTGTTTGTGGGTTTTCGTCCCGAAATGACAACAGCTGATTTCAACTTTGGGTTTGCCAAGCGAACCCTAGTTATATGAACAATGACAAAATGGCTGAGAGGGTTATTGCATTGTGACATCATCCACAATAGCTCGCTGGAAAAAAGAAAAACGATGGAGGTGCATTCCCCGTGCCAATCCCGGACAATATGACCCCCTGTGGTCATATGTCCTCCCACCGACCCCGTATTGGCACGCCCACCGGAAGCGCTATTCCTCTTTGTAAGTCGAACCATCTCCAACTAAATGAGCACCACACCTGTGGCCCGGGTAGGAGGAGAACGGCTCTATTCTCAGCCATTTTGTCGTTGTTCATATAACTAGGGTTCGCTTGGCGAACCCAAAGTTACATTTCACGTACTCCAAAATGGCTGAGAGGGTTATTGCATTGAACAACGACAGGATTCGTGCCTCCGTTCCCTAGCCGTCCAATGAACCCTTCAAACCCCTGGTGGGAAGGGGTACGCGTTCTGATGAGAGCATCCTAAGAGGCCTGCTCCAGAACAGCGTCGGCAACCGACCGCACCTTAACGTGCCGGTAATAATGCCGTAAGAAAGTGGTCACACCACTCCAAACCGCCGCCTGGCGGATGACCTCCCAGTCGATACCTGACAACACAGCTATCGACGTAGCAGTCCCTTGGGTAGAATGAGCCTTCAGCTTAGGAGCTGTTTTACCCGCTTTGGTATACGCCTCCGTAATACTATCCACCAGCCAGTGTGCTAGCCTCTGGGTGGAAAGGGCATAACCTGGTTTGCTCACTCTGTAGGTCAACAGCAGCCTGTCAGACCTACGAATATCTGCTGTGCGCCGCATGTAAATGCGTAAAGCCCGTACAGGACACGAGAGGTGCAAGCGTTTCTCATCCCTAGTCACCGGTGACGGATGACACGCGTGTATCACCACCGGGGCCCTACTCGTCAGGACAGATACAGTTTTGGGCACGAAGCTGGGGTCTGTAAAGAGTGTGACCATCAGATCACCAGAAAACACCATCCCCTTGATGGTGAGTGCAGTGAGCTCACAACCCCTCGCTGCGGTGGTAAGTGCCAAGAGCACAGCCAGCTTAGCCGAGACATAACGCATGTCTGCCGTAGACATGGGTTCAAAGGGATCTTTCTCTAGTGCGCGCAGAACAAGGGAAGCATCCCAAGTTTCAGCTCTCGTAAGCTCCTTAGCTGAGAGCTTCTTAGCACCCAACAGGTACTGCGTCATGAGCGGGTGCGTGAAAACCGTGCTACCCGCGATCTTCCCCCCGGAAGAACGTGAGAGCCGATACACAGACTTTGACCGAGGAGAAAGACCATAGTCTATCACTCCTACAGACCTCCACAAAAGTCAGTATAGGGCCAATCCCTACTGACAAAGGGTCCATGTCGCATTCAGCGCAAAATTGGTCAAATCGATTCCAGTATCCCTGGTACCTGGAATACGTGGAGTCTTTACGCCCCGCTAAGATGACACGAATCACTTGCGCACTAAGTCCCATAGCTAAGAGCCTGGCTTTGTAAGCATCCACGCCGCTAATCGGGAGCCTCCTATCCAGGGGCCCTCCCGTAGCAGCCCTCCTGCTTGCATGAGCGCGTCCGCCCACTCCGGGACGTCGAACCGCTCGCCTACTATCCAGGGCACTATTCGCGGAAACCACGGGGTGCTCGGTTCGTACGGGGCCACGAGAACTAACCGACCCCCTGTGCGCTCGAACTTGACCACCAGGTCTAGGAGGCACCTGCGCGGGGGGAATGCGTAAAGCATCTCCTCGGGCCATGGATCTAGTCCAAGCGCGTTGACCCCCAACGGCGCTAGGTCGGACGGGAGCATCGAGTACCAACGAGGGCACTTGTAATTGAGTTTCGATGCGAACAGATCCACTTGAGCTACCCCGAACCTCTCCCAGATCATAGCCACTATGGCTGGGTTGAGGCTCCAATTGTCCGCATGCGGGCCGCCTCTCGAGAGGATGTCCGCTGCTTCGTTGTCCTTCCCAGGAACATGAAGCGCCCTGATTGATAGCGCGTTGCTGTTGACCCAAATCCAAATTTGCATGGCCAACTCTCTGCAACGCTTGGACTTCATACTGCCTTGGCGGTTGATGTAGGCCTTGGCCGTCATGCTGTCTGTCATTATCAGTATGTGACGGACTACGAGATCCTGAGCGAAATGCTGGATAGCCAGCCAAATCGTCTCCGTCTCGCGCGCGTTGATGTGGACCTTCTCCCCAGACGGCCACACTCCTCGCGCTGTTTTGTAGCCAAAGATGGCCCCCCAACCCGAGAGGGACGCATCCGTATAAATCGTTACCTCGGGTCCCCTGGGGCCCATAGGGACCCCAGACATGTCCACGCAGGCTCTGTTCCAGTGGTCTAGGTCCTGCGCTACCACACGCGGGACCAGGATAAGATGGTTGTTGTACCGGCGTTCGTTGCCGTATTTCAAGAAGTGAACTGCGAACCACAATTGCAGTCTCCTCATGAACAACAGACCTAAAGGAACAACTTGGTGAGCCGATGCCAGAAGGCCCAGCAGCCTCCTGATCATCCGATAAGTGACATATGTCCCCGGGACGAAATGTGCTAACGTGGTCCTGGTGGAATGCCATCTCTCTTGCGTAAGGGTTGCGCGCATGGATACCGTATCCAAACTCAGTCCCAGATACGTTGCCTGGCACAAAGGCCATGGCGCGCTCTTCTTTATGTTGATAGTGAAACCCATGTACTCCATGAATTCCATCAACTCCTGAGTATGGAGTATTGCTTGTTCTGGCGACCGGGCCAACACCAACAGGTCGTCTAGGAACCATGCCAAGCGCATACCTTTGCGCATCAACACTCCGAGCGCTGCTTTCACACACCTTGTGAATGTCAGAGGAGAGAGGCGATATCCGAACGGGAGGAATGTGTACTGGTAACACTGACCCCGGTAACAGAACCGAAGATACTTTCTGTCTTTCCGCAATCGGACAATGACAGAAAGCATCTTTTAGGTCAACCGAAGTTAGCCAATCGGACTGTGTCACCATTGACAGCAGAACCGGTGTGCGTAGCATTTTGAAACTGACCTTTTCTACATACTTGTTGAAGGGTTTCAAATCTAGGATTGGGCGCATGCCCCCATCCTTCTTCGGGACCAGAAAGTAACGGCTGTAAAAACCCGTCTTCTCTTTCTAGGAGAGGAACCACCGTGATTGCCCCTTTCGAGAGTAACTCTGTGAGTTCGTTGTCTAGGATTTGTGCTTCGGCCACCGACCCCGGTTCCGTATGCACTATTCCCAAGTACGGGGGTACAATACCGTTCTCGAAAAGGATTTGGTAGAAGCCGACGGGACCAATTCCTTCCACCTGTGTAACATGCGTGACAGAGGTCTCGTTGCCTCCTGTACCTTGCTGTTCAGGTAGCGCGCGTAAGTTGCGTGTAAAGGGTCTGGGGAAGCCCCGCCCGCCATGCCCTGCATCCATGGGGGGGCTTCGTCCTTGTAAAGGAGACCCAGATGGGGGAATTGGCGTTTTGAACCTTTCCAAATTACCATTTGACCCATCAGAGAGACTAAACATTGTCGCATCATAGTCCCCTCCCAGGGGCTCATTTGCGCTCATGTCATTATTATCCAATATTTCCAGCAGGGATGTTATTACATTGTTATCATCATCTTTACGTAAAGATTCAGACAGACAATCAGACTTGCGTTTCAAACCTTTTAAAACGCAATCACCATCATCACCAACATAAAAACTTTTATTCACATTCACAACCTTTGGAATAGAACAAGTAGACTGTGCATCAGAAACCAAAATAAAAGGCGCAGTGTTTAGCCCTGCGCACGCTGTGTCCCCTGAACAAGCGTCTATATCGCCGGAGACGGCTCTGGAATCAGTCTGTTGGTGTGGGTCGTAACATCCTGCCGAAACACGTCACTTGGCAGCTCCCTTCTTGGAAGTGTCTGTGCTGTCCGGCTTGGCCGCCTTGGCCGCTGGATCTGTGGAAGACTGGGAGTTTGGACGTGAGCCCTGTCCACGCCCGCGCCCCACTTTACCACCTCTTTTTGGATAAGTCTCTCTCCATTTCTGCTTGCGCGCAGGCTTGTCCCCCATGCCCTGTGCCCACCGCGGGCTTAGGGGTAGGCGGGTTCTTCATCATCGGGAGAAGCTCCTTGTGCAAGGTTTCGCGCTCGGCCTGGGCGGCCTTGTATTTGCTGATAATGTCCGGGGTCGTTCCAAACAGGCCCTGGTTCCCTGCGCAGGAGTGGGCCATCCACTCCTTGCAGAATTCCTCTTTTACCCCGGCTGTCTTTAGCCAGAGACGTCTGCGCGAAAGGGTGGAGGCAGCTGCGCTAGAACCGCACTCTAGAGCGATGGAATATAGCAGCGATCCCAGGGAGTCAGCTATGCGTTCCATTTCCAAGATGTACTCACAACCTGCTTCGCTGGCCACTACGTCACCGAACTCGGCCCCGTCGATACCTGCTGTAGCGATGGCGGCTTTGCTTTGCTCGACGTTTGATAGGCTGCAGAGCTTGCGCATGTACGCCGTTATCATCCCAGCCGTTGAGACAAGTCCAGCTGCGCGTGTACTGGCGTGCCATGCATCACAGGCGTAACGATCCACCTGTTGGCCCCACTGCGAAGGGTGTTTGAGAGTATCGCGAGACTCCACCTTGGTGTTAGGGTTGAACGATAAAACGTCCCTCTCTGGTTGCGGAATTTTCCAGTCTTTGTAGTTGAGGTTCCTAACCTCGACTGCTAAGACGTCAACCCCCTTCTGACTGAACTTTGAGGACGATTTAAGTAGCGGATCCGCCTCCGCCCGCTTAAACGCTCGTTCGATGTGAGGATAAGGTGGTAGAGTGGAGTCCCTGACCCTCTCTGCCATTCGTGGAAAATCGGCTACCACCGGATCTTGAGGATTGCCCGGCTCGGTAACGATGTCGGCAGACTTGACCGCTCGCGCGAACAGATCGCGGAAACTGGCGAGGAATGTTTCGGACCCACGTTGCATGGCGTCGCCATCTTTGTTTGGTTGAGACGAACTTGGCTGGTCGTCTTCCACGCCCTGATCGTCTACTTCCTCAGGCAGTGAATCCTCGGGTTCCGCACCCGCTGAATAACATGCCACGGATTCACCAGGGAGAGATAGGATCTCATTGATCCAGTCCTCTCTAACTATCCCGGATGGTGGGATAGCCTCTGGCTCTGGAGGGATGCTGATGCTAGCCGCCGTCCCGTGACTGTAGCTAGGAAGCATCGGAGGGATGTTGCTAGCCTCCGCCCCATGGCTATAGCTAGGTAGCACCATGCTAGCCGCCTCGTTAGCAGGTGCGAAGGGATCTGCAAGTCCCCATCTTTGACGGTACAGGGCAGCCCACCTTTGGCGCCCCGATCCTCTGATGGTTTTACAGAAATTGCAGTCGATCTCATTACGGTCTACATCCCTCAAGTAGCCCGTGTAGTGAACATGCGGGATATGGGAGACACAGTCCGGATGGGGGTCCCATCGGAGCGTCGCCGATTTAACACACCCGCACCAAGCGTAGAATCCGGCCACATCGACCGGATTAACGAACATCTTGGCGATAAAAGGTAAGCTAACTATAAGTTAGTATCTAATATACCAGTATATCACTAGATTACTTGCGTATTTGCAGTTTTCCTCTTAGTCCCAGCAAGAGAGAAACAGCCATTGACCGATCTCATTTAGTTGGAGATGGAAAGAGGAATAGCGCTTCCGGTGGGCGTGCCAATACGGGGTCGGTGGGAGGACATATGACCACAGGGGGTCATATTGTCCGGGATTGGCACGGGGAATGCACCTCCATCGTTTTTCTTTTTTCCAGCGAGCTATTGTGGATGATGTCACAATGCAATAACCCTCTCAGCCATTTTGGAGTACGTGAAATGTAACGATTAGATATCCTCTTCCAGGGTGAAGGTGTGTTAATTGGTAGGAGCAGCTGGTGTTGCGGTGGGTTGACATTAAAACCCATAGCTCTCCATGACCTTTAACTGATCATCACTGGCTTTGAATAGCTAAAGGCAGGGCAAGTAATTCTACTTTAAAAGTAATTTAGTACCAGAGCCAGTACAGAATTGTAAAAAGTAGATAACAGGTCGATGGTTAACAGAAATGTACTCTAATGGGTAAATGATATGTATTATAAAAAATACAGTTGTTGCTGAGACAAAAAAATATTTCTTTAACAATGATAATGAATAGGATTCAATGATAATAGATCAAACAAGTATCAGGAGACACAAACTATAGATTTAGTGCTACCCAGCCCTAGTAACACCCACTGGTACAAAGTATGAGCACTGAGACAGCATACGGACCTGAGCTCTTCATCCCCAAACACTGACTGACTGAAGCATTGTACAGTGCTGACCTACAGTACATAGCTTGTGGCTCTCAGAAAGTAACCCGAGTTTTCCCCCCAGTAGTAGCAACCCAGTCCATTGCAATAATGAAACTGGGTCAGCTGAACTGGCTTCAGAAACTATGATGTCCAGTTGAGACTGAGGTGTTTCCACTGTGCTTTAGTTCTACTCCGTTAAAAAACTGAGAATGGTGTCCAGGTGGTGTGGTGGTCTATTTTTTTGCCTACCAACACAGGGCTCGCTGGTTCAAATCCCCGTGTTACCTCCAGCTTGGTTGGGCGTCCCTACAGACACAGTTGGCCATGTCTGCGGGTGGGAAGCCGGATGTGGGTATGTGTCCTGGTCGCTGCACTAGTGCCTCCTCCGGTTGGTCGGGGCGCCTGTGAAGGGGGGGGGCGACTGGGGGAAATAGCGTGATCTTCCCATGCGCTACGTCCCCCTGGCGAAACTCCTCACTGTCAGGTGAAAAGAAGCGGCTGGCGACTCCACATGTATCGGAGGAGGCATGTGGTAGTCTGCAGCCCACCCTGGATCGGCAGAGGGGGTGGAGCAGCAACCGGGACAGCTCAGAAGAGTGAGGTGATTGACCGGATACAACTGGGGAGAAAAAGGGGGGGGGGGGTGTCAACAAAAAAAAAAAAAACCAGAGAATGCCTGATTCGAATGATGGAGCAGTGTAAAGAGGATGTATTTCGAACAATACTGCCTAAGCTTATCACACAGGTACAGTGAATAATACAACTGTCGGTGACCAGCTCTAGCTTTTCTCCTTAAGGGTTAGATAATAGTTTTTTTTGTCCCTTGCTTTATTCATGTCTGACCTGCCCCCTCAGAAGAAGTGTGGCAGTAATGGTTGAAGGAATATAAGGCACAGGGAAAGAAAGGGCGGTGATATTGTATGGTAAGAAAAGTTCACACTTTTGAATCCTCTCATGCGGAGAGTTGGTGTGCTAGACACACCAAGGAGGGTGACTCATGCAGGAGTGGCTTGGTGGGGGGTAACAGTAGATGCAGCCTCATTTGTTGTTCGACACCCGCCGGAGAACAAGGGGATAGAAGTGGAGCGAGCGTTGGAAGTTCATGGGAGGTCATCTAATTAATAGACCATTGTTTGATCCCAGCACTCTCCCCGTGGCATGCATGCGCACCCACAGCACACACATGCGCAAAGAAATAATGTTTTCATCCTTGAGCAGGGTCAGTAATGTGCTGTCGCATTAGTAAAATGAAGCATGAATTTCCTCTTCCTTCCATCTTTCTTCTGAGCACGGTGAAGCATCGCAGCCCTAATCCAGTGATATTCACTCCTAATGCATCCGCTGTCCTCAGCCAATAAATGTCTCTACTGATAATTGTTTTGTTCTCCCCATGGTGATTATACCAATCACACCGAAAGCAGTACATATATTAAAATAAAACAATTAGGAGAGAGCGAGGAAGGTGATTAAATTTTTGGTTATGACTGGTGTTAGCATACAGAGAACGCTTCAGGATTGAAATTGGATTTTAGGTTGGATCAAATTGCTTGTCTGGAGCTATGTGTCTAGTGATGCGGGCCAACTGGCCATTTGTAAGAGTGTAGAGCTATGCAGATGCTGCTATGCAAAAAAAAAAGTGTGATAAATGAAGGTTTGAACAGGTCACCAATAGTAAGAAACAGCAGAGGATGGATGCTGTCATATATTATAGGATTTATGTTGAGATAATTCCTGTTATACAGACAAATGAGCTATGTCTGAGGAAAGCTCATCTGAAGGAAGACAACTAACTCCTTGCTTGTATCACATTGCTATTATATCATCTGTTAAGGTGCTGACGGCATTGCTCATCGTCACATATATGTACAGTATTCATACAGTATACGTACTGGACACGTACGTATACTGTACGAAAAAGAAAATCCATATATATTGACTGAACGGGCATCTGGGTGGCATGGCGGTCTATTCTGTTGCCTACCAACACTGGAATTGCCACTTTGAATCCCCGTTTACCTCCGGCTTGGTCAGGCGTCCCTACAGACACAATTGGCCGTGTCTGTGGGTGGGAAGCCGAATGTGGGTATGTGTCCTGGTCACTGCACTAGCGCCTCCTCTGGTCAGGTGGGGCGCCTGTTCAGGGGGGAGGGGGAACTGGGGAGAATAGCATGATCCTCCCACGCGCTACCTCCCCCTGGCAAAATTCTTCACTGTCAGGTGAAAAGAAGTGGCTGGCGACTCCACATGTATTGGAGGAGGCATGTGGTAATCTGCAACTCTCCCCGGATCCGCAGAGGGGGTGGAGCAGTGACTGGGATGGCTCAGAAGGTGGGGTAATTGGTCGGATACAATTGGGGAGAAAAGGGGGGGGGGGTATATATATCTTAATATCCCGCTCCTCATTTGTTGAGCACTTTTATTAACACCATTGACGATTTCCAGCAAAAAAACAAAACACTTTATATGTATATATATGAGATGATTTGGTTATTTGTTAACACACTGCTTTTGCTCTAGATGGGTCAAATCAATCCTTCTGTCAAACTTCATGTTGTGACCTTAGATGGAGGGTCTCAAACAACGGAACTGCGACCTCCTGACAGTTTTAAGAGAAGGTACTATCAAAACAACAATTTCGGTACGGACAGTTTTGTCGATAAACACACAGTAGTTTTCTCAGCTGCTATTTTCTCTTCTGTAGTGAGTATTACATCACTATGGTGAAATGGGTGTCAGAGGAAAAGATGTCTGTGCGCTGGGTAAATCGAGCTCAAAATACATCCATCCTCACCCTGTGTGGCGTCCTCGTTGGGGAATGCGTCAAGGTGAGCAACTCAGTGTCAACCATTCCCTCTCTGTTAATAACTGCACACATCATTAATATGCACATGCTGCACAATAACTTGTACCTTCCCAATCCAGAAACATGTGATGACGACAGAGAAGTGGCTTGATCGTCAGGTGAGCAGTTCTGTGCATTATAGTTATTCTTCCAGAATGGCAAAAATACTTATCAGACATGAATCAGTTTAAATAAAATGCACAAATATTTCAAAAGCCAATAGTGTGAGCCATGAATTTGGCATAGTGGGACATTTTGAATTTTAGTTTGTTTTCCCTTGCCAAATCATCAGAGATTGATTTCCTTTCTGACAGAGATGACACTCAAAATTGCTCGTCAGCATTCCCCATTAAAGTTAACAAAGAGGCTTGCTCTAAGAAATGACAGTGCATTTAGGGTGACTGCCAAAACAAAATTTGTTTGTTTTTTTTTTTTGTTTTTTTTTTTTCCTCCAGCTATGTGAAAAGTGCCCTGTGAGGAAAAATAGTACACAGGATTTTTATTATTTTGGCCAGAAACTTTCTCTGCAAAGCAGCAAAAAAACAAAAACAAATTCTCGCCTGAGCAAAGTTTTCTAACCCTCTGTTGTTCTTCTGTTTGTTTTCCCACCAGAACGAAGAGCCGGTTTTCTCCAAGGATGGTGCTGTATTTTTTATCACCATGCCCCTAAAACATGGTGGGCAGGGGGCGTTCAACCACATTACCATGATATCCAGCCAGGTACTGTGTCATATATATTACAAATCAAATACTAAATTGATTCAGGTGTTGCTCACGCTTAAAGGTAAATAGCTGTGTTTATTTAATTTTTTCAAGATTTTTTCGTTTTACCTCAGCTGTCTTTTCAATGTTTCTTCCACCTCGTTGCCCATAGGCTTTTCCAAGATTCCAGTATTTTTCATCCCAGTGAGAGTAAAACAAAAATCTAAGAGTAAAACAAAAGGGAGTCTCTTTCTTTTACTGTATATTTGTCAGATGATCATTATTATTATTATTATTATTATTATTATTATTTTTCAGTTGATTATGTGGTTCACTAATTTCATTTCAACTTTTGCAGAGTCATTTGGCAGAACTAGGGATTTTAAGGTTGATGGACAGTCAACAGTCACATGTAGCTACTGTTGATGATAAAAATACTTGCCAGCACCAGTACTATTCTAACAGTGTACGACCCCAGATGGGTCCGACCCGTTAGCCAGGGGCTAGCGAGTCTACACATCCGTGGTTGTACACTGTTACACTCCCCTCCTTCGGGAAGCCTGTCCCCATGCTTCTGCATACCAGCTCTCCATCACGCCTCTGAGCGCATGTGTATCCCACCGCTGCCACCAAATGTAGTGGGAATTCAGGGGGCAGGCGGGAATCGAACCTGGGTTCCCTGCACCACGGGTGATTGCGCTAACCAGTCAGCTAAAGGGTCCGACCCGTTAGCCAAGGGTTAGCGAGTCTACACATCTGTGGTCGTACACTGTTAGACTATCATTGTGGACTGTGTTATGTGTGCAAAGGTAATGTTTACACGGGTTATTGGGGAGCCTCTTGGGTGTTTTACCTGACTTCCTGGCTCATTTTTGCTTTTTTCTGTCTCATGCTTAATCCAGTCCCAGGGTCAAGAGGTCAACCTCCGCCACCTGACCTCAGGAAGCTGGGAGGTCTCTCGAGTCTTGGCCTATGATCAGAGCACAAACTCTGTGTGAGCATGAGTTACATGACACCGTGCAATCTGCTGAACAACAATACGGCTCCCAAATAACAGCTGAAATTTCTGTTTTGTATGCAGTTATTTCCTAAGTACGGAGGAAGGCTCAACGCAAAGGCAACTGTACAGGTATGTGTAATTTGAATGGAACTGAAGGAATAAATAACTCAAAATAGTGCAATTATGTGAAATGATGCCGGGAAAAAATGCCAATACTTCAATTTCCTATTGAAACTGAAACGAGGTCCTCTAACTGGAGCACAATAACAATAATCTGCCTTGGCAAGTCTTGTCATGTATTGTTATTTGAAGGCGGTGGAAATAACTGTCTGAGGCACTTCACCACAATCTTCAATAAGTTTTCAATTAAGCTAATGTGTGTTAACTGAGATGGCTGCAGCGGATAGTTTAAATCACTTTCATGCTCTCCACACCGTTCACTCACCACGGGTGCCAGGTGGATAAGGGCATTGTCATCCCAGGAGAGATCACCCCTGTCAGGGTTGTAGCACTTCACCATATGGCAGTGGCTGTGTTCTTAATGGCATTCACCTAGCCCTATCATGTGGGCTAATGCCATAACATCAATACACAAGTGAACCTTAAGAAGCGGTGATGTGAAAAACCAGCTGTAACAAGTTTTTTTTGGGGGGGGGGTTCCTTGACAGGAAGGCACCCATGGGAATGACTAGAATGCACCAGTTTTATTACTTACAGAAATACATTGTTATCAGAAAACGGTCCTCTTATCACACAAAAGCAATTCTGCTGCTTCATTGTCCAGTCAACTTTTTGTGGGCTGCAGCTCTGATGCATCCTAGTATCACAGCAGGGGAAATATGGTTAATGCACCACATCTGCAGTATAGTCACAATATAGAGAATTACTCGGCTCAGCTTCATTTGTATAGCACTTAACATACAAGCAGGTGAAGTAGTTGTTAAGTGTGCTGGATATTGGCGGTGTTAATGCCAATATGCTTTGTTAACTGGGGTATTTCCCAAATTCCCAGTTTTATTTGTTGGCCACAAACATACAGATTTCCTCTCAGCTGTTGTAGATCCTGTCAAGTGGACCATTGATGTTCTCTGATATCTCCACCCTCTCTCCTCAAACAGGGTCTCCACCGTGGATCCGTTTCAGAGAGAATGCCTTACTTGCTCCCTCCTCAAACAGCAGTGCACCTTCTATGATGCTGTCCTCAGCCCGGACAACCAACATGTTCTACTGAACTGTAGAGGTGTTTCTTCTTTGTCATGGTCAAAACTGTAATAAAATGCCTGCACGTCACATCCGAAAGGCAGATATCAGATGAAACACCGGAATGGCCATTAAAAGCTTCATTAGATGTTCATCATAACATTGCTTGAAGTACCATGGTAAATGTAGACATTTGAAGCCCTGCTGGTGCAAAGCCAGATGTCCTCAGATTCAGACTGTGGCTGTACCGTACATCTGGTAGACACCTTTTGGTGACCCTTGGTTCAGTACATTCAACATGGTCTGAAAATTTAATGACCTTATAGCTAGAATTTCCTTCATTCCTACGTTACCCTGAAGGCTGGCATGATGATACATCCGAGAGCACATGAATGTCAGCGTTACAATTAATAGTGCCAATAATCTGCTTTATGCTTTTGTTTGTTCTAGTCGGAGGGTTCCCCAAGCTCAGTTCTCAGTAAAACATACCCTCAAGAAAATGGCAGGGTGGTAACATCCGAATTGAAAACACAAATGCTTTAATATTTCCCCTGCAAGCAATAACATGCTAGACTATTTACCTCCCCTGCTGAAGACAAGTAATTCACATGGGCAGTAGCTATTAAGGTCTTAGCTATGAACTCAAACCCACCACCCAATAACCTGCACTCATCAGACTACATATTTAATATCTATTTCTTTCAGGCCCTGGAATTCCCAGAACCACTCTACACAACCTAAACAATATGAACAGTAAGTATATTGATGCTGACAGGCTCGAACTAATGAATTTAGCTGAACTCTTTCACCCAGTTGCATCAGGTGTATTTGTTGGGCATGGCTGCAGAGTTGTAAAGTCTTTTTTATTTCTACCAGCAATGACTGCAGTGTATTCTTTAAAAAAAAATTACACATCAATTTAATTTCCTAAAACATTCAAAGATCAAGACACTTAAATATTAATAATAAGTGCTCAACATTTGACCCAACAATGCTTCGCAACACTTACCCGACTATACAGCTCTCAATATATCGTGATCCCATTAAAGTGGTGTTAAGTCCTTGAAGTGCTGGGAAGTGTACAACGGGAGCTGTCGGGGCAGCGTGTCGGGAACCTGCAGTAGATAAACAGTCAGCTTGCTCGACTCATACAGGCTCACAGTATGAAAGATGTTGATTAATCCAGTCATTAAAGTTGCATCATTATACCCTCGTTGGGCACACATCAAACAGTACATATCACATTATCAGTTGCCATGCCGTTTGACCCTCATTTAGTTAGATGAGAAAGTGCAGTGAATTACAATGTCTTGGTGTGTGTGTGTGTGTGTGTGTGTGTGTGTTTAAGAGTGTGCAAGTCTTTTATGTTCATTTAATAAACATCAATAGAGCCGTGATGAGTTGGTTAATCAAGCTATCCGATGAATTGGTTTGATTGCGTGACTGTTTCGGGGGTATGGCTTTGCATTTAAAATGTCATAGTTTCTTCAATTAGGAAAAAAAAACCTTTGTGTTGTTCATCGCGATTACAGATGCAAGTCTTCGGCCCATTTACCCTCAACAGGAATTTGCAGGTACAGATTATTGTCTCTTTTATGCTGAGTAAATCGGTTGTTCTTCTTGTCCTTTTGTTGAACAGGAAATGACACTGTGGAGGAGAATGCGGTGTTAAGGAAGGCACTGGTGTACAGGACAGCACCCAGGAGAGAGAGAAGAACCGTGCAAATCAACAACTTCGGTGTGACACCGAAAACACTATTATTACAATGACTGTGCTGCTTGGGGTTTTCCTGATGCTTAATCTAAAAACCAGAGGTTTGGTTTTTAGTTAATGACTGGATCATGCCCCTCATTATGCGCTACCTGCAATTCCCCATTCTCTGTAGTACTTTAAATCTGAAGCATTGTCATTATCATCATCTTCCAAACCATTATCGTCACATATACCCACTACCACGCATATCTGCCAAAATCAGTTTGGGGGGAAATAAATTATTGTTGTCAAAAATTATCCCTGCCTGTTCCCACCGTGCTGACTTTTTACTTTTTTTTTAAGTCTTGGGAAGAGTCTTCGAGTATATTTTGAAGCACTGTATTAAAAAGATTGACTACAGGGCATCCGGGTGGCGTGGCGGTCTATTCCATTGCCTACCAACACGGGGATTGCCACTTCGAATCCTCGTGTTACCTCTGGCTCGGTCGGGCGTCCCTACAAACACAATTGGCTGTGGCTGCGAGTGGGAAGCCGGATGTGGGTATGTGTCCTAGTTGCTGCAATAGCGCCTCCTCTGGGGGGGAGGGGGAACTGGGGGGAATAGCATGATTGCTACATCCCCCTGGTGAAACTCCTCACTGTCAGGTGAAAAGAAGCGGCTGGCAACTCCACATGTATCGGAGGAGGCATGTGGTAGACCGCAGCCCTCCCCAGATCGGCAGAGGGGTGGAGCAGTGACCAGGACGGCTCGGAAGAGTGGGGTAATTGGCCAGATACAGTTGGGGAAGAGTGGGGTAATTGGCCAGATACAGTTGGGGAGAATTGGGAAAAAATCCAACAAAAAAAAAGAATCAATATAAGTAATAACATAATCATGCGTGTTTGGGAAATGGGGTTATTTTTGTGTACATGCAGTATACATGTGACGGTTCCTACCAGTCTTCCAGTATTATATATATTGTTTAAAGGCCATGGAATAGACAAGACTGTTGGGTTTGAAGTGTGAGACACAGAGATTGCAGTGATGGTGCACAGGCAACAAATTCTGTATAACAGGATTAAAATAACAGGTGCACAGGTTTGTGAGGGGATTGTGAGTCAGCTTTGGAATGAGCAGCCCACCAATCTACCGGTACGATTAGCGGGGACGGCTCATCGTATGGCATCTTCTCTGCAGCCTGAGACCGCTGTCAGAGGCAATGAACATGGAAGTCTTTTGGAAAGACTCCTTCATCACTGTCAGATGATCATCTTTTCGGAAAGTTGAAGAAAAAATAAAAATTCTAATTTTCTGCTTGCATTTCTTTTTTTAATTATCTGGGTTTTGAATGGTTTTCAAGGGCATGTATTGCAACCATTTTTGCAGTAATCCGCTGCCTCTCGTCTGACCCTTGCTTTCATCAGTTTGTTTTTTTACTTTCTTCTTCCCCTGATTAGCCCAGCGGCTTCACAATTGATTATCGACAATATTTTATTGAGCTCTGATGTACTTGGAAACCTAATCAGTTTGTTTTGTTGACAGCAAAGCAAATTAATTTTTCTAACATTGGCATTACGCTGCCGAACCCTCACTAGGGAGTGTTATGTTG
Source organism: Lampris incognitus (assembly GCF_029633865.1). NCBI lineage: Eukaryota > Metazoa > Chordata > Actinopteri > Lampriformes > Lampridae > Lampris > Lampris incognitus. The sequence continues at coordinate 17,963,758 of NC_079221.1, forward strand.
TTATATTGATTATTTGTATCATAAGTGTTTTCTCTTATTGTAGTTTTGTACATTACATGATGTGTGAAATTAAGAAGTTCAACTGAAAAAGACTTTTCCCCCTCTGCAGCACTTCATCTGGAATTAACTCTCCCAGTAGACTTCGATGAAACAACGCAGCATCCACTTTTATTGATGCTGTACGTAACTCATTTACCAATTCATCCTCTAATGTCACCAGAGTCAGAATCGTGTTTATTGGCCATGTAGGTTTGCACTACATGGAATTTGACTGTGGTTTCGTGGCTCTCTCAGTGTACTTAACATGGAATAACAACACTACAACACAACAATCTTCAGATATATATGCAAGGATTGACTATATACAGGTGAAATAAGAGGTGATAAGGTGCAATGGTGCAGAGAGTATATCAGAGGCATTAGTTATACATTTTAGTAAATACAGAGATTCTGTTAGCTTGATATGTAGATAGATAGATAGATAGATAGATAGATAGATAGATAGATAGATAGATAGATAGATAGATAGATAGACGTGTAGGGAATTAAGCAAGTGCTCAAATTTGTAACTTGATATGTTGCTGGTTTTTCTCTAAGAGTCTCAAATTTCTCTGGCTCAACTTTATTCTCCGTTGAATAGTGACAGCGCCCCTGGCGGCCAGGTGGTGACTGACCGCTTCAGACTTGACTGGGACTCTGTGCTGGTCAGCTCAGACAGCGTCATTGTGGCTCGTCTCGACAGTCGGGGAACCAGCTTCCTGGGACAGAGGATTCTGCATGAGGTCCACCAGCGCCTGGGAACCGTGGAGGTTCAGGACCAAATCGCTGCTTTGGAGTAGGTTTGTTTTTGGGGGGTTTTTTTAAGCAAAAGATAACCCCGACTTCTTATTTTGCTTTTCAGATCTCAGTGAAATGCATCATGCATGCAAATAACTTTTAGAGTTTGGACTAACTTTTGGAGATAAGCGGGGGTTTACTTAATCAGGGCAGTTCAAAATAGCATCAGATAAGCTCTCAACCGCAGAAAAGAAAAAAACAACTAAATCTTTCAAAAGCCAGAAATTGGGTTTTCAAGTATTGGTAGAAACAATCAGGTAGATTCACTTGCAAACTCTGTTTCACTGACTTTTAATGTGACCTCTTTCTACCATCCACAAAATGTTTGTCATAATATTATGTATTTCAAATCAGGTTTTCCTTTTGTGTATATAATACGCTTAAGTTTTTGAGTGATTTTCAGAGTTTTAATTTTTAATTCTTAGGTACCTGATCGAGCTACCATATGTAGATGGCAACAAAGTTGGAGTATACGGAAAGGTACCTTTTTTATTTAAATTCAAAAGGCTTCTTCGAGTACATCTGTCGCCATGTTACAATGCTGTGATTGCAACCATTCCCCAAACCTCTGTGAATAGTACACATGGCCATTGTAACTCTGGTTATGGTTAGAACTGGTTATGGCAATTTGCATGTGAAACTGATTGTTTGTTTCAGTCATTATGCCACTATTGTTTATAGAGGTGGGGATACCTGCAGTCAGTTGAGACTGAAGATGTCACTTAGATGAGTGATGAAACATTTCTCTCAATAAACGTTGTGTTCAGATGTTCTGATTCAGCTTTCTGTGATTTCCTTACCTGGATTGTTGAGCATGCATAAAGGCGCTTTACTGTTGTTTTCTTACTAAACTCCCTTAAGCCTTCTCTGTGATTTCCCCAGGCCTACGGGGGTTTCCTGAGCTCTCTGCTGCTCCTCTCCCATGCGCCTATGTTCAGATGTGGCGTTGCTGTTGCTCCTGTCACAGACTGGAGACTCTACGGTAAGAAGGGTTGGGTCCTGTGGTCTTAGAAAACTTGCTTTGTGATGAGAATCGGAACCACTATATTTTGAATCATGATTTTTTTTTATTTTTTTTTTTATGTATGTTTGACGACTGACCAAGATAGTTGTCATAACCGGGCAAGACTGGGATGTTTAAGACAGCTATCAAAAGAAAGCAAAAATCCCCATAGATGACCCTAGGTTCTTCCAAACACCTGCACTGAAAATTGATTTTAGCCGATGTTCTTCTGCAATTCATAGAGGTCTCTGCACGAAAGGAAATCATCTCCTTTCAAATAACTGAGTACTTCTTTCAATCTCGCTGAAGAGTTAAGTTGATGTCATTTTACACTGGATTAGACAGCCACCTGATGTACCAGTTCAGAATGGCCACCCCAATCCAAGATGGCCAATAGTCAGAAGGGGTAGCATTCAAGTAAGGTGGTACATCCAGTGCTATTTTTTTAGCCTTTTTTTTTTAATGTTTCTCAGTCAAGGAAAAATTAATATTTTAAAACAGTTTATAAATGATAGCTGTTGCTTATCCTTTTCCACAATGTATTCATAAACTTGTCAACATTTTTTTCCAAGGTTCAGCATTCACGGAGCGATATTTTGGCTTTCCAGCCACAAAAGATTACAGATACCAGGTATGGCTGACTGCCAAGGTCTTTTTTGGGGTGCTGGTTAGACTGAAAGCAGTTTAGAAATGCTCTTTAATAGTGACGTTACTTGGTTCAACAGGTCAATAGTACTAAATACTACAAGCTGCTATATTTTTTAGAGGGCGATACCTTTAGTTTGGAAGTTTGAAACTCTCACTTTGTTCTTAATGCCTGGTCCAATTAGTGTAAACCACATCTTCTCAAAGGAAGCATCCAGAGAAACAGAAAAGGCTGGCCATTTCATTGCCCTACTACTAATTCCATTGAAATTTATGTCAAACGTGACCCAAAATTCCTCCATCTATTATGTGTTGTTTCCAATTCCTTTAGTGCTGCACATCAATTTATTACAGGTTAGGGAGCAGGCAGTCTGTCTTATCTTGGGCTGTAGGAGGCAGCATGTAATATTACAAGTAAGGACCGATCCTTCCAGGGGGCAAAAGGAATAATTTATCTTAATCTCGAACATGAAATCCACTCTCAATCCCCGTAACATCAAATCACGAGACAGCATGTGCGAGTGTGATTTCCATTACTTGACATTTTCTAATAAACAGTCATGACATTTGGTGCAGAATACATTGACTGATGTAGATGTTGTTGAGTCTCTCTGCTGTGGATAAATGTGACTGTGTCCCCAATAGATTTCTAATCTGCTTGGTAACATCACAGCACAGATGGATCTGAGTTTTCTTATTATCCACGGCACTGCAGATGGTGAGTAAAGGCTCTGTTGTTGCTTATATTTGCTATGTGTGATATTCCAGCCATCCTAAAGCTACTGAAGCATGACATGACCAGAAATAATCAGCAAGGCTTGCTGAACAGTACTGATTAAAGGAATTGATTCATGGGCCCCATTCCCCAGATTTCTGCTTCCAGAAACACACGAGTTGGGTCAGCTGAGATGTCGCTGTTGTTTGTTTCATTTGTTGTTGTCCCCCCACCCCAAAAAAAGAGACTTGGGTTGGGTTGCAGTCCTCAGCAGACCACAATCTCTGCAGCAATCACAGTGAATGGTATCTACTGGGGCCACTCAAACATGGCAGATGTCAGCAAACGTGCTGTGCATCCACTGCCCTTGTATTTCAAGTTGTTTGTCGAGCTTGCAGTTGCCGCCATTCATATTTTTAAAAGATGAAGTTCAGGATTAAAACAGAAATGCACATAGCACCTTTAAAGTGCACCCCTGATAAAGCCTGGCTGATTGGTTCAAGAAAGATTTCTCAAGTCAAATAGCCGTGAGTAATGAAAAACAAACAGGGTTCCTCATTGATGGTTAAGCATAATACGTTGCATTATCTTGATTTCTGAGTAAATTAAAGAAATCATATATCTCAGTCTGATGATGGATTTTTAACCTGTTCCAGTGAAAATAAAATAAAATCCTTTGTTAGTTGTTATTCATTTGGAGAGTGAAAGTTTTGTTGTACTGTAGTGTGTGTGTGTGTATATACACTCACTGGCCACTTTATTAGGTACACCTTGCTAGTACCGGGTTGGACCCCCTTTTGCCTTCAGAACTGCCCTAATCCTTCGTGGCATAGATTCAACAAGGTACTGGAAACATTCCTCAGAGAGTTTGGTCCATATTGACATGATAGCATCACGCAGTTGCTGCAGATTTGTCGGCTGCACATCCATGATGCGAGTCTCCCGGTCCACCACATCCCAAAGGTGCTCTATTGGATTGAGATCTGGTGACTGTGGAGGCCATTTGAGTACAGTGAACTCATTGTCATGTTCAAGAAACCAGTCTGAGATGATTCGAGCTTTATGACATGGCGCGTTATCCTGCTGGAAGTAGCCATCAGAAGATGGGAACACTGTGGTCATAAAGGGATGGACATGGTCAGCAACAATACTCAGGTAGGCTGTGGCGTTGACACGATGCTCAATTGGTACTAAGGGGCCCAAAGTGTGCCAAGAAAATATCCCCCACACCATTACACCACCACCACCAGCCTGAACCATTGATACAAGGCAGGATGGATCCATGCTTTCATGTTGTTGACGCCAAATTCTGACCCTACCATCCGAATGTCGCAGCAGAAATCGAGACTCATCAGACCAGGCAACGTTTTTCCAATCTTCTATTGTCCAATTTTGGTGAGCCTGTGCGAATTGTAGCCTCAGTTTCCTGTTCTTAGCTGACAGGAGTGGCACCCGGTGTGGTCTTCTGCTGCTGTAGCCCATCTGCCTCAAGGTTCGACGTGTTGTGCGTTCAGAGATGCTCTTCTGCATACCTCGGTTGTAATGAGTGGTTATTTGAGTTACTGTTGCCTTTCCATCAGCTCGAACCAGTCTGGCCATTCTCCTCTGACCTCTGGCATCAACAAGGCATTTTCGCCCACAGAACTGCCGCTCACTGGATATTTTCTCTTTTTCGGACCATTCTCTGTAAACCCCAGAGATGGTTATGCGTGAAAATCCCAGTAGATCAGCGGTTTCTGAAATACTCAGACCAGCCCGTCTGGAACCAACAACCATGCCACGTTCAAAGTCACTTAAATCACCTTTCTTCCCCATTCTGATGCTCGGTTTGAACTGCAGCAGATCGTCTTGACCATGTCTACATGCCTAAATGCATTGAGTTGCTGCCATGCTGATTAAAAATTTGCGTTAACGAGCAGTTGGACAGGTGTGCCTAATAAAGTGGCCGGTGAGTGTATATATATCAACATGGATATCCGTGTTGATATTCCGCTCATTAGTTGAGCACTTACAACACCATTGATGGTTTCGGAAAAAAAACGCTATATACGTTTTTTTTTCCGAAACCGTCAATAGTGTTTTTATATATATATCTATATCTATATATAGATATATATATATATCTATATATAGAGAGAGAGAGAGAGAGATAGAGAGAGATAGAGAGAGATAGAGATGTATATATAGATATATAGATATGGATATGTGAGCGTGTGTGTACATCTTTGTTAAAAGACACAGTCAATGGTAGGGAAAGTGCTCAACAAATAAGGAGCAAAATAATCCAGTGAGTCAAGTAAATTCTTTACTTGACTAACTGGATTAAATGTATTTATATACAGATAGATGTAGGAAAAAAAACCTTTTTTTCCTAGGTTTAACAGCCATATGAGTAGCTTCAGGAATGAGCGTTCAAGAAATGCAACGGCCTTAAGCCACCACATTTGGTCATTGGTAGACAACAATATTAGTTACTCTATTTCATGGAAAATCCTCACGAAGAACAATGCATATTCAATTAACAGCAAAAGCTGTAACCTATGCTTGGCAGAAAAATATTTTATTATTTGCAAGTCTCCTATGTCCACCATAAACAGTAGAAATGAATTGGCCACGAGCTGTACACATAGCAAAAAGTATCTGCTTTGCAATTACAAGTAAACCAATGTCTTTATTTACCCCCCCCCCCAATTAGATGATACACGTGACATTTATTAGATGTTATATTTCTATATTTTTACTGTCTGCCCTTCCAACTTTGCCCCAGCACCATTCCACTATATGATATACGTAAATTACCCCATTTGATGTTATCTTGTTATATTTTAAGTGTATGCTTTTTCAACAGTGCCCTGGCCCTTTCAATCCTTGCTTTTTCAAAACAAGCCCCAACCCCTACCCCATTGGTTGTAATGTTTTCTATCCCCACATTGGTTGCTGTGCATCGTAACTACCTACCCCATTGGTTGTAATTTTTCAAATGTTTTCTATCCTCTCATTGGTTGCTGTCAACCGTAACTAGGGGCGTGATGCGGGGCAATTAACTATTTATCGACTGTGTTTTTTCTTTGTTGTTTTATCACATTGGCAGCTGATGAGTGCGTGATGCACGAAACAAGCTTGTTCTGCAATAAGTTTGTTTTTCCTACATCTATCTTAATATATATATATATATATATATCCCCCAAGCTGTAAAGGTTGTGTTTTACTGAGTATCTGGTGTTTTGGGTCATGATGAATATATTGTAATTATTTCTCTCCATTCAGCCACTGTTCATTTCCAGCATTCTGCTGAGCTGGTGCAACTGCTGTCTGCATCAAACGTTAACTACACACTGCAGGTGACCACTGCCATTTCCTCTTTCTGTACTACTCTGTTTAATTTCTTTTTCAAATGGAGACCCTGCCGTTTCATTTATAATTCAAAAGGACACCTACTCGCTCCTTTCACCTTAACTCGTTAATTAATTTAAGATTGACAAATTGGAAATTGTAACTCACTGTGGGGATCCAACCATGCAATTTGGAAAACCTGACCTGGTATTAGCAATTAGTGTTAGATGCATTAAAAAGGTTGTGCACAATATTTTCATGTTATACCAGTAGTGGAACAAAAGAGCAGCTATTAAGATGAGACCAGGAGAAAAGAAAGGGGAAATGAGAGGATGTGAACCTACGAAGGGTAGGAATATACCAGTAATATCACAACTAAAATGCCAATATGAGCGCTGAGCGAACTGATGAACCCAGTAGAATCCACTGATAAGTCAAGTCATGTCAAGTCAATTTTATTTGTATAGCCCAGTATCACACATTACACATTTTCCCCAAGGGGCTTTACAGCAACACAACATCCTGTCCTTAGACCCTCACACTGGCTAAGGAACAATTCCCTAAAAAAAGGGATAAGGGTGAATAACGTCAGGAATTAACAGTAGCAGCTGCATGTGAGTGTTTTAGCACTTGCAAATTTTTCGTTTTCGTTATACTTCTGATCGTTGACCAGACTTGGCAATACCCATTACAAATGTTGCCTTCATTGTAGTACACACCAGTATTAAGTGTGCACCAGCAACTATTCTGTCCTGGCATGCAAGGAACTGTGGAGTATATACGATAATCCCACTCTTAAGTCATCGTTACGAGTGGAGGTAAAAGATCATTTGTGATTAAATATGCAGTTTTGATAAACTTTTTGACGCTTGTAATTCAGCTGAAATTTAATGCAACATTCAAAAGCTGTAATATATTGTGGAAAAATAACACAAACAAAGTGAACGCATACAATGTATGGCATTTTCTGTGGCATACTTTACACATTGACATATTGAGGCCCTATACTGTCGCCGTGTAAAATTATTATATCCTGGAATTTCAATTGTGGTACCACGGCAAAAAAAAGTGACATGAAAAACACGATGTAAAAAAAAAAACTATCATATCCTGTCGCCTAGATATTCCCGGATGAGGGCCACAACATCGCCTCTGTGCAAAGCCAACACTACATGCTGAATTCAGTCATCACCTTCTTCAGGCGCTGTTTTCGGGAGGAGGTGGCTATCCCACTGACATCCAAAGACGAGGAGTAGCTTGGAGACCTCCCGTGCTGCGACACAACATGAAGAGAGGAGCCTGGCGGCTCTTCTGACGATGCAACAGAGAGATGCTGTGAGTTTCCTGAGGGTCAGCTGTCTTTGAATGCAGGCTGAGAAGTACAGGGCCAGAAGGGAGGGTAGGAGGGCATTTCTTGCAGTATGACGCAGCTCATGTATTTATTTATTTATTTATTTGTTTATTTATTTCATGAAAAAAAAGCCATTTGAGAGTAGCATTAGCCGTAAATGTGCTTGAAATAGCAAGGTGGCGTGGGTAAATTTGGGACTGTGGTGGTGATGTCATGATGACAAGTCGGTGCCGCTGTTGAAGCTCTTTGTGTGATACTGTTCCTTAGTTGAGAGTGTAATGATGAAATCTCCATCATTTCAGTACCAATGTCAGGGAATGAAGAAGAGGCGTATTTATTTTTTCATTTTTTTAGAGTATACTTATTTTCCGATTGCTGTAATCTACTGTGAATATTTCAAGGTTTTTATTGAGATATGAATTCTACCAATACTTGGCTATTCATATCACACACAAAAAAAATCCTTGCAGGTGCCTTTGCATCATCTCAAACGTAACATACCCTAAACATCTGGGCAACATGGTCTTCATTGCAATATCAGAATTTCCATCAAATTAGATTTCGAGGAGAAATGTCAAGACTGTGGTTTCCAGAAGCATCTGCAATTCCACCAAGACTACTTCAGTCTCGGTGAAACTGCATAACTTTCACATTCATGAGAAAATGTTTAGCTGATGAAAAGAAGCTATTTCAACGAGACAGTTTAAGTTAAGAGAAAAATGACTATACTGTAGGTTGGTCAACATTCGTATTTAGGTCTAAATGGGGAAACAGCCTAGGATTGGAGTATTTGCTGCAATGCCACCTTGAAAACAACTCCCATTTTTATAAAGAAACCTACTTTGTTATCATTTCTTTGCTGATGATGGGGAGCAGAGCTCTTGTTGTGATGCCTAAACAGGATAAAGCCTGGTTGTCATGTTCTCTGAGGGCTGCGGCGTTTCCTCCAAATATGCCGTTTTCAATAACGGTGTGGTGACAGTCTGATTAAAAACGTTTTACAATGCTGCCATGGTAGCGTCTGCGAAGCAGGGAGGCAGCCGTGAAATGACTCTGTAGCAATAAGACCACCCTGTACATCTCAACTTTCAAGGCAACGCATGGCGGTCCAAGTAATTTCATCCGATTCTTTCCAGAGTCAATGTTATGTCAGTGCAAATGTTTAAAATTAATTTATATAGCATATATTTGTCCTGTTAAACATTAAGGACTAGCGGCATTAGTTGGTTTACATTTCAATCTTGTCAGCGCTCAGTGTTGCAGATCCCAGGCTATGGAAAAAAAATATGTAGGAATTTGCTTTGAGATGAAGATAAATTACACTGTGTATCAGTATCTAAAGCGTTGTACATAACTGAGTTTCATTAGCGTATTATGGCTAAGTACTTCCTTAACTGAGAGGTATAGTTTAACCCAAGTCTAGCTTACATGTCTCCGAGCATGGTCCTGAGCTGCTTCCACTTCTGTCCTTGCAGTGAGTCTCATTACACATGCAATGTTGTACGCGTCCTGAGTAAAATACCTTTGTACATTCTGTAAAACTTTTTACACTGACGTAAGTTATTAAACTGGACAGCCTTGCCGCTGTGTTGACTGTTTGCTGCATGGTTTGTTTTTGTCCAGAGAATGTACTTCTTTTTCAGCTGCTGGAGGAATAAGCAAGGAAAGCAAACCTTTTTTTTTCCCCTCCTTTTTCTCCCCAATTGTACCCGGCCAATTACCCCGCTCTTCCAAGCTATCCCGGTTGTTGCTCCACCCCTTCTGCCGATCCGGGGGAGGGCTGTAGACTGCCACATACTTCCTCTGATACATATGGAGTCGCCAGTCGCTTCTTTTCACCTGACAGTGAGGAGTTTTGCCAGGGGGAGGTAGCGCGTGGGAGGATCATGCTATTCCCCCCAGTTCCCCATCCGCCCTGAACAGGCACCCCAACCGACCAGAGGAGGCGCTAGTGCAGCAACCAGGACACACACCCACATCCGGCTTCCCACCCGCAGACACGACCAATTGTGTCTGTAGGGACGCCCAACCAAGCCGGAGGTAACACAGGGATTTGAACTGCCGATCCCCATGTTGGTAGGCAATGGAATAGACCGCTGCACTACCCAGACACCCGAAAGCAAACCTTTTAAAACTATATTGGGGTGTCTGGGTGGCGTGACGGTCTATTCCCCCCACCAAACCGGCAATCCCGGTTCGAATCACCGTGTTACCTCCGGCTTGGTCGGGCGTCCCTAAAGACACAACTGGCCATGTCTGTGGGTGGGAAGCTGGATGTGGGTATTTGTCCTGGTCGCTGCAGTAATGCCTCCTCTGGTCAGTCAGGGCGCCTGTTCAGGGGGCAGGGGGAAATGGGGGGGATATCGTGATCCTCCCACGCGCTACGTCCCCCTGGCGAAACTCCTCACTGTCAAGTGAAAAGAAGCGGCTGGCGACACCACATGTATCGGAGGAGACGTGATAGTCTGCCGCCCTCCCCGGATCGGCAGAGGGGGTGGAGCAGTGACCAGGACAGCTTGGAAGAGTAGGGTAATTGACCGGATACAACTGGGGAGAAAAGGGGGGGGGGAAATCAACAACAACAAAAAACTGTACTTTTCCATCAGACGTGATCACTGTCACAGCATCTTTCAGACCGTGGTATATTTCCATAAATTGCCATGGTTTTGCAGTTCTTCTGGTGTGTTTCAGTGACTACAAACAGCCGATCAGATAAGGGAGCATCTCCTCTATTCAGTCATGATTTGTTAAAATAACTTGCGTTTCAAAGGACACATGCCGCTCCTCGCAACAGACCAAAAAGCATGCAGCCATGACACATGGTGACATTTTAACAAAGATTTGGTCAAAACTCACAAGTCACCAGCAGCCAGAAATAGATATTAGCCTTTCGAAGCTGTTTTTGCTTCTTCTGGAAGAGAGCGGTTGTAATAATTGCTTACCCCTGGAAATGCTCTATCTAAATTGGTCCCTCTTGAACTTTCTCGTTTTTAAAGGTCTTTGAGCAGACCTTCTCTAAGCTTTAAGACCCAAAGTTTAATGGATGCTGCTGGCACCAAGAGAATGTGCGGAGCTGGAAAAGCACCAGGAAGAACAATTAAGTGCATTTTCCTGCAGATAAAAAAAACACATTATGAGGCGTGATGCATTCGCATCTGTGGAAATAGGATGCAAGAATTTCTATTCCTCATCATCAGCCTGGCCAGGGGCCAGTAAACACACACACTGATTACTACATTCAAAGTCACAACCACTAACGTACACCCAAACATGCACAATATTTCAGCATCTAAATCCTGAATAAAGGCATCTTGCGGCTGTGACGGAGACGCTAACTCCACCCCGGCTTAAAGGTGAGCACCAAGGTGAAAGCACCAATGAAACATAATTGTGCAGGCTTAGGATGATTGGGTCATTCGTCTCCTCTGACAAATGACTTACGCGATCAATACTGAAAACAATTGTGGTTGAGTTGGTCATCTGCGGCAATACGTGACTCACACATCAAGATAATATTCTTTTTTTTTCACGTGGTTTTTATTCATAATCATCACTAGAGGACAATCACAATAACCCCAAACCTTGACCCCAGCCCTTCCCCTTAAAAACAACAAAATGAACAGGAACAAGCATTACAAAATCCATCCTAAGAAGAAAATCAACAGCTGAAAGGAAAACAGAGGGTAAAGAATGTACAGGACAAATCAGGTAAAATCAATCCATCCCCATAGACTAAACTTTCTATGAGATCTGACATGTCTCAAAAATATATGTATATACACACTCTGCTGTATTGTACTGTACAAAATGTGGCAACACTTTTCACGTTCCCTGTAGACATGCAAACACCTTACTTACACTGTAAAAAATGTCCATCTTAGACGATCGCTCCATCCTGTATCGACTCTGCATCTATGTGTTTCTTAAAACAACTGAAGAACTCCTGTCAGTAGGGTGAAATTATTTAATTGGCTTTCAGTTATTCGCATCATTCTCTTGAAATAAGGGACAACATCTTGAAATAGGGAATATGAAAAGGAAAAAAAAAGGGAATATCCTTAATTTCAGAATTGTTGTCATTTGACAGAGAGCATTTGAAACGGGTTGATTTTTTTTTTTTACTGAAAGCCTAAATCACTTAATTAAATCTTCCTGGGGAAGATTTGATTATTATCATCGTTATTATTTAGAAAGCAAGATGAAGAACGCAGGACTGAGTTGGACACATTTTGCAGCGTTATTTCAAACCAGTCTATTATGGCCAATATCCATTCTCTACACATATGATTCATAACTTAATTTGACTGACCCTACAGCTGACATAGTGACACTGTCTTTAAATTAACTGAGACTGACACTAAACTAACTATGCGATGTTGTGTCTCTGAGACCTGAGTTGACACAGGCTAGCACAACGCCGCTAATTCATGACTAACAATGTCAGCACCTAATCTTAACAGTATATTGAACCTCATAAGGCATTGTACATGTCTACATGAGACCCATTGTACACTTAAGTGTGACCTAAAAATACTGTTGGTTCTTATTGAGGTTGGGCGATGGCAGAGGATTTCAGCAGGAATTGCACTTATTTATGAACATCTGGGCTGTGGTGAGCTTGCAGGATCCTAACACTTCCACAGACGATCTGAGCGTTTTCTTGGTGCAGCAACTGAACAACCAAAGAAGAGGTGAGACCACACGGGTTCCTCTGTGTTCTTCTCTTCCCAACTGCGTCCACAACAGAGACTTAACATGGCAAAAAGGGTGAAGCTGAACGGGGGTTAAAAGAACCATGCACTTGGTACGTGAGAATGACTATAGCCCAATCAGCCAGCCAGAGGGAGGCAGTCTGTTTTGTGCTTTGCCGAGAGAGGGATCTTCTCAAAGTCGAAGGTTTTAAGTGACGTTACACTAGGGGAGAGTTCCCGGCTTCAGTCCCGGCAATGCAAGGGTCCACTGTCGTCGACAGGTGTCCACCGGTTATCTTTTCAACACAATTATACATCGGTGTACACAGCCACACACACACTGTAGTGTTCACACAAATGCATGCGCAAACACACAAGTATACACACAAGTGCACACATTTTCTCTAACACACACTCTCGCTCGCTCACTCACTCATTCTCTCTCTCTCTCACACACACACACACACACACACACACATACACGCACATCAGAGCATTAGCAGCCCTCAGTGTCCGCTTCTGGGATAAACACTTGGTCCGAATGCCAAAGGCCTTAACGGATTTTAGCAAATATTTTGAGAGCGGATCAAGCCCCATTGAAGACTTGACCCTCAAAAGCCTCCATGCCTACTCCTCCTCTTCCTCTTCGTCATCAGAGAGCGGTAGAATCTCCTCCTTCAGACATTCCCTGTAGAAGCTGGTCAGTGTGGCAAACAGGTGCTGGCGACTCTGCTTAGAGAGGAAATGCCCCTCATCTGGGTAGATCTGGTGGGCAAAAGAGAGCAAGGCCATGTGTCTGGATACTAAATTAATACATGGATTTGACTCAAGGTATTTCCAGTGGTGTTAAGAACAGCATCATAATCCCAGCTAACTTTCAAATACTCTCTGATAACTGCATAAATGGTACTTCAAGGCACATGGCTTTGTGCCATGTCATTTTCCCCAGGAAAGCCTTAGCTGACAGTAACCATTAAAATAAGCAACTACAAAATCATTCAGGATTGGCTACGGTCTTATAAATAGGACAGACAGTGATAGAAATTATCAAAAAGGACATTGGTTCACAGCAGTTCTTCCATCCATCCATCCATTATCTGAACCGCTTATCCTGCTCTCAGGGTCGCGGGGATGCTGGAGCCTATCCCAGCAGTCATTGGGCGGCAGGCGGGGAGACACCCTGGACAGGCCGCCAGGCCATCTCACACACACACATTCATTCCTAGGGACAATTTAGTATGGCCAATTCACCTGACCTACATGTCTTTGGACTGTGGGAGGAAACCGGAGCACCCGGAGGAAACCCACGCAGACACGGGGAGAACATGCAAACTCCACACAGAGGATGACCCACCAAGGTTGGACTACCCTGGGGCTCGAACCCAGGACCTTCTTGCTGTGAGGCGACTGCGCTAACCACTGTGCCACCATGCCGCCATGCAGTTCTTCAGAGTTGCAAATTCATTGCCAAGCTTCAGTGCTCAGACTTAGCGTTTGCAAATACTGTTTGGCAGGTCTGGCTTTGTTTTCACACAAGGTTTGGGTCATTTAAATAGATTGTTGAGTAAACTCAGTTTGACGTTGCATTGGCATTGTGTTTTATTTCCCTCAACACTAGCTGATTTATTGGCAGATCTTGAAAATGTGTCAGACTGTCCCATGAAATATGAGTGATGTGGAATAGTATGAAGCTTAACTCTAGGAGTCAGGAGGGAAAATCACCATTGTCCCCCATATTTCATTATATGCACAATATAAGAAAGTGGTGGCGCTGTCTGTACAACACATACCTGCATTGAATAGTTTGCTCCAACTTTCACAAGGTTCTTGATGAGCTCAGCAGTATGCTGAAAGTGAATGTTGGCTGGAAAATATAAATAAATAAATAAACAGCATTATTCAGTCTGAATTCAAAGAATAAAGACAATCACATTCTGATAAACTAGACAAGTCTAGTCGAAGGACGGAAATACCGCTCGGACAATTAATCATGATTCATGTGCGGTTTTCTTTGTCGTGAATTCACCTGGAATATCAGGCAGGAATGTCGACAACCCACTTCCCTCTTTATCTTTTGATTAAAAGCTATGTGACTCATTAGCTTTCAGGGTAAAATGCCACTCTTCCCACACACAGCCGCATTGCAGAACAGACACGGTACATCCATTCTGTTACTAGTATATCTTTTCTCTGACTTACCATCTGCCGTGCCGTGCACCAGCATCAGCGTCTGTTCCCTGAATGCCTGCGCATTCTGCAGCACGCTGGAAAACTGGTGGGTAATCAGGACATAAGGGGGTGATAAAAGATTAATAGATTAGGTTAACACTGAAGCATACCATTCAAGATTAGCAACTGGGATGAAAGAAAGGGTCTCCGTTTTACATTATTATCGTTATCGCGCAGAAAACGAAAGTACACGTTCACACACACACACATGCAGAGAGTGGTTTCCCCCACTAAGCGTCTCTTCCTTGTCCATATTGTTCATGCAATGCCATCGTGATTGTGCTTGCAATATCACCATGTGCACTGAGATCATAAGAGAGACGTTGTCTAGCGGCAGAAGACAACGTCTCTGAAGTGTGTTCACTGCTGTGGACGGTGTCTTGTTTGGTCTACAAACAAAAGAGACGTGTTGCTTGATTGATTGTTTTCTCTGTACTGTAATTGCGGCAGCCGGTGTTGATCTGCTGGCCCTTTCATATACCGTAGCGGCAAAAATGTGGAATTCAAAAAAATAGAATAAAAACAACCTCAAATAAGCTGAATCTGTGGGAGAGGCCTGAGCGAACCTGAAGACCCTTTACTGCGGCGTGTGAGAAAGCTACGGCGTTATCTACCCCGCCAGTGCCCACTGTTGCCAGGGAGACATGAGTGACAGAATCTGTGGCGTGGAATCTGAAAAGGGGCCGGAGAAGTGAAAGCCTCGCTACCTCTGGCTTTTGATAGCAGCGACAGTCAGCAACTGCGGGAGCTCAACTGCAGGCACGTCAGCAATGTTACCACGAGCCACGCTGAAAGGCCTAAACAAGACTGACAGCAAACAAGCGTGGCGAGGCAGTAAACACGCACCTGATATCTGCTGTCGTCTCGTAACGGCATGCCGAGGTATCTCTCGGAGAACGCTGATGCTGTGCAGATGGAAAGTGATACGTTACACACAAACCTCTGTTAGAAGACATTGCTGCAGGTACAGGTAAGGACCCGCACCCAGTATGATCCCCTGTCGAAGTGGCCCTACATGAGACGCTTTCATTGTGAAGGAAATGACTCCATTGAAAGGGTGGTGCGCTGTTCCTTATTCTTTTCTTTTTTGGGGGGGTTCCCCCTTTTTCTCCCCAATTGTACTTGGCCAATTACCCTATTTCCCAGCCATCCTGGTCGCTACGCCACCCCCTCTACTGATCCGGGGAGGGCCCACATGCCTCCTCCGGTACGTGTGGAGTCGCCAGCCGCTTCTTTTCACCTTACAGTGAGGAGTTTTGCCAGTGAGACGTAGCAGGTGGGAGGATCATGCTATTCCCTCCAATTCCCCCTCCCCGTCGAACAAGCGCCCCGACTGGCCAGAGGAGGCGCTATCGCAGCGACCAGGACACATACCCACATTCGGCTTCCCACCCGCAGACACGGCCAATTGTGTCTGTAGGGACGCCCGACCAAGCCGGAGGTAACACGGGGATTGAACCGGCGATCCCTGTGTTGGTAGGCAACAGCATAGACCGCTATGCTACCCGGACGCCCCCGTTCCTTATTCTTAATAAACACTCCTGGGCCATCATCATATGCTTTTTCCAGCTTTGACAACTGGATTTACCCTGCATTCATCAGTTAGATCTGAATAAAATGGAATCACTTAAAGTAGACAGACAGCTGAACTGCTGAAAACTAAATCAGTTTCTGTTACGCTCTGTGTGTATCCGTAACTAGCCTTAAAATGAAATTTCATTGATTTCACATTGAATGTGCATATTTTGCTAATGGGAATGATGAACTGCAAACTGAATGCAAGCCAGATGCCATATCCAGATATATATTTAAACAAATGTTTCAATGCCTGACTTAAGAAAATAAGATCTTAATGGAAATGACAACATCTGGCCATTAAAAGAGCCGGTAGTGAACTCACCATAGATCAAAGGAGGTTGAATCAGTTCCTGTGGCTACAACGTTTATTGACATTTCATCACTCAACTAAGTGACGTCTACAGTCTCACTGAAGACGTCTCAAGTGCCTGAAGATGTCACTTAGATGAGTGATGAAACGTGTCTGTCAGTAAACATTGTATCCACAGGAACTGATCCAACTGTCTTTGATTTTCTTACCTGGATTATTGAGCATGCATCAACACCACTCACCATAGAGTTTCCAGTCCGTCACTGGTGACATTGCACATGCACATTTGAACAGGCTGTCTGTAGACTTGAGCATCATTAATGTTATGTATGCGCCATAACCCTGAAAAAAATAAGAAAAACATTTTTTATGCTACTTTAAATAAGCATATCACTTAGTCAATAGGGTGGTGAGAAGGAATGTAAAACCAAACAAGGCATGATGGAACAAGGCCTCTTAGCACTAAAATTGTTGAACCTATTGTTCGCGTCATGTAAACACATAAATGTAACGGCACACTCAACGTTAAACCCACTTGAATGGGAAGCTCACATTGTCAAATGGTCTGCATGGGTAGTGCAGGTTCAATGATCCCTGGGCCATTGAAATTTACTGAAACCTATTCGTTTGGTTTTTAAAGAAAATACATGGATGTCAGTGAGGAAATACGCATTTTCTGTCCCTGAAAGAAAATCCGCTTAATGGATGCACCTGCTTTTTCACTGCAACAGCTGGGCTATTAAATATGGGGGGGGGGGGGTCCAGCAACCAGGGTGAAGTTCACTGAAAATGTGTCAGGGGCCTCATATTCACATGTTCTCAATTAATGGAGAAAATTTATGTTAACGATATTGTTGTGTGCCAGACCATAGCTGCTGTTTCACATACTGTGCATATACTCTGCTGTTGGCAGTTTGTTGATTGAAGGGGATAAGTAAGCGGCTTGGATAATGGATGGATGGAAGAGAATAAGTAAAAGTGGAAATTATGCAGTAGATCACTGTGGTGTAACCTGCAATACAATATGAATCATCATAACTAAATAATAAAAATGAAAACAACTTCAACAGTATTGTTTCTCTCTAAAAAGCAGGAAATAACCAAGGGTCCCCCTATAAGGTCAAATGAGCATGACATAAGGGATTGACTTCCACTTTTGCACTGACAATTTTAGAAGCTCACCCTCCCAAATATGCCTATCCGCGTCCGGTCAATATATGGGAATTTCATCATGTATCTGGAAAGAAATAAAACAGAATAAAGTTCGGAACTCATTTCCCGCATAAAGGTCGAGAACAAACATGAAAGAGACATTTCTGGTTAACGGCATTCGTGACATCGGAACAAGAGGTAAACGGCACAATCATGAACGCCAGTTCGTTCCTCTTGTCAGCTGCCAACAGGGAGAAAATATGCAAACATAAAAATAAGCACGCACATCTCATGCTTGTGCTATCTCCGATTTTAGTATTCTGTTGTTTAATTCTCCCTCGAATCTGTCTGGATTTGAGTCTGTACTCCTTTTCAAATCAACACGACACACATGGAAGGTATTTTGCAATTACATGTAGTCTGACTTAAGTCTACCTGTATTTCAGTAGATTTAAGTTTTCATAAAATACCTCAAAAATCTGCACACAAGAAGGCCATTACCAGGATTTATTTGCAATTGTGACGTTTAGAGCAAGTAGCTGGTCCTCAGACTTACTGTACGGCAGAGATTTGCCGTGGCAATTCTCTGCTGTTACGTTCTGTTCTTGCTTGAAATGTCACCATGGCAAATGAAGTCATTCTAAGGAGAGCTTTCTTTTGTGTGGATCTTCTGTTGTATTTTGCATAGTCAGGTTTTTTTTTTAATCCAGCACCTATTTCTCTTTAGATTTGCGTGTCATTTTTTTATCATAGTTTTTAACCAAGTTATCATATGAAACATGTGTTTGCATTAAGGAGCATGTCTGTCTTGTATAGACATCCCCGGTGTGGGCTTCATGTTTAGTGTCAGCTGGAAGTTCATCATTCCAAAGCTGCTGCCCAAAGAAAAAGAAAAAAAAATAACAGAAATTCTGCAACGTACTCTACTGCTGCAATCTGGTCCTGAACCTCCACGGTCCCCAGACGCTGGTGGACCTCATGCAGAATCCTCTGGCCCTGAAAGCCGCTTCCCCGCCCATCAAGACGAGCCACAATGATGTTGTCTGAGCTGACCAGCACGGAATCCCAGTCGAGAACAAAGCGGTCGCTGACAGCCTGGCCGCCAGGGGAGCCGTCACTAGACAAAAAGAAACGCAGGATGCAGAAAGAGAGGCCCTTTGAATCTCAGTTCAGAAAACAGTGGAGCACAAACAGCTCGAGGCGAACAGTGGTGATCTTGTCCATGGATTTACTGTTACTCTGGTTCCCCTCTTACATGGATCATACTTGAATCTGCACTCATATTCATATTTTTACTTTTTAATACCAATCATATTCCGATTTTGAGGTCTAATGTTAGACTTAGTGCTTTAACTTTCTTAACACTTATTACATTTACCCTTAGTCTTATCTTGCTGTTTACGTGTATATGTTATGTGTAACTGAAAGCTGACATGAGTTGACTGAGAGCAACGTACCAAGTCAGATTTCTTGTATGCGATCATACTCGGCCAATAAAAACTGACTTGACTGGGCTTGAAAAGCGAAACGCTATAGGAGCAGTAACTGGATTTGGCATGTTTTATTAGTCACGCCTAGGGGCAAATAATCCTTTGTCTCATTTGGTTTGGGTGTAGGGTCAGTCGATTGGTGTAATGTGCTTGGCGGGGGTTGAGGTTCAGCATCTTGATCAAAAACATTTTGCTTATGCATGGACACAACAAGCCCTCATATTGGAGGTTAATCTCGTACCCAAGTGGGCTGTCCCGCTACTCCCGTTGCTCAGATCTTAATTTCAATTCAGTTTGATTTAGTTTTGGTTGGCTTAGTTTGAGCACAGGGATGAAACAAAAAAAAAAAGTGACAAAGAAACACTCATCAAGTACAACAGTCTGTCACCGTATCACACGTGTCTATCCCTAAAGATACATACACTATCAAAAGAAGGCCGTAGTGACGGGAATCAGAGAAATCCGGTGGGTAGGAGATCTTCAAAGGCAGCTCTGTGAAAAAGGAAAAGTGACAGTGAAAAAATATACATGTGTAGAGGGTTCTGCATCGAATAGGCATCCTCTACTTTGGTATATCGTTCTGTCTCCCTGCCGTCCTCATCTTAACCTATCTGTAAATATAATGTGATCCATAAAGATGGTGTAGATGCCTTCTCACCAAAGTGCTCCATCTGAACAGTCCTGAAGTCAGTCAGCTGGATCCTTTTGTACCTCAAGGCAGCCTTCAGCAAAGAGTTGTTTTCCAGGATGTAGTAATCTGTGGAGATGAGCGACAAAGAACCTTCTAGAGATGAAGAGATCTGAAAAGGGGTTTTCCGATAATAAGCACTGGGAATGTCATTGCGTATAAATGGCAGATAAGGAGTTTTTAAAATGTATTTGCAATGGAGCTACATGATGACATGAGAAGCAAACGTTTGATGGAAATGATTCGAGTCTCATCGAGTTGCGTCTGTGTTGGCAAAGTCTAGTTTAATGGTGGAGTGAAAAGGGGATCACAGTAGAACGTTTTTTAAAGTTAGACCACATATGACATTTTACTATTTCATAGTCAGCCTTGATGATATCAAAAATTGTACAGATCTGATGTGTCTCTTTTTCCTCTAACCTTCAAAAAGATTTGATCGTAAAGCTTACATTCAAATCCGGCATATAACTTGTACTGTACCAATTGCTGTCCTGTAAAAAAAAAATCAACTAAAAACCTATATTCATGTATAGGTATATTGTATTAGATTGTATTATGTTACTACGAGGGATAATAAAGACCTGCAAAAAGACAAGAAACTGGGATTTGGAGTTGTAATTGAAAAAGAAAAACATGTAGCTGCTTGCTAAGCCTACAGAGGCCCTGATAGGCAAGCACACATTTCTTTTTTTTGTAGTGAAAAAAAAAATGTTTGCCTCTTATGGCTTCCACATAAGCCTGATGATTTTTCATTAGTTATTATTTAGATCATAGTATTTTGCAATTGGCAGTTCTCCTGCAGCCAACATACTGAACGTGGACAAAATAATAAAAAAGGACTTCATTTCACCAAAGCGTTTCACCCACAGCAGTCTGCTGACATCTGCCTCAGAAAAGGGATCCCCGATGTTTTCTCCACACGTGGTAAAAAATGAGCCCCTGATTTTGCCCATTTCGCCACTCAGGCCATCTGAGAAGCAACTAAATTAAATGGAATTCATCCAGCATTTCTAATGGAAAACCCAAAATCAATAGCTGTCTCATTATGAAACTGCCATTGGCCTTGAGTTCCCAGCTGTGGATGGCAGGTCTATCCAAATAACCCTCGGCAAATTACTTGCTTTTCTGCACCACAGCTGTTAAGTTCTTCGGACAAACCACTGACAGACCCACAGGCATAGACTGCAAGGTAGATTGTGTGTGTGTGTGTGGGGGGGTGAGTGTAAGGGAGAAAAAGGAAAATAAAAGGTTGAAAGGCTCTCCGCAGCCAACCATTTAGACAATCTTGGAACCCAGTGGCCGTCATCTAACTTCTGGTGTAGCTGCTGGCTTCCGTTTCCTATGAAGACTTCCTCTTCTGTGCGCCCGTCATCGTTTACGGTCCGATTAGCAACTTCAGATGGGAGAACAGAGTTGAGAGACGACGTCTACAATCTAGGAACCCACTGGCTATTGTCTGACGATGATTACACAATACACAGACATCAATACTTGTTTGTTTATTTATTTATTTTACCCCTTTTTCTCCCCAATTGTATCTGGCCAATCACCCCGTTCTCTGAGCCGTCCCGGTTGTTGCTCCACCCCCTCTGTCGATCCGGGGAGGGCTGCAGACTACCACTTGCTTCCTCCTATACATGTGGGGTTACCAGCCGCTTCTTTTCACCCCCCCTTCCCTTTTCTCCCCAATTGTACTTGGCCAATTACCCTACTCTTCACATCCAGCTTCCCACCCCAGACACGGCCAATTGTGTATGTAGAGACGCCCGACCAAGCCGGAGGTAACACGGGGATTCAAACCACCAGCCCCCGTGTTGATAGGCAACGGAATAGACCGCTACGCTACCCGGGCGCCACCGCTTCTTTTCACCTGACAGTGAGGAGTTTCACCAGGGGGATGTAGCGCGTGGGAGGATCACGCTATTCCCCCCAGTTCCCCCTCCCCCCTTAACAGTCACCCCAACCGACCAGAGGAGGCACTAGTGCAGCAACCAGGACACATACCCACATCCGGCTTCCCACCCGCAGACATGGCCAACTGTGTCTGTAGGAATGCGCAACCAAGCCAGAGGTAACATGGGGATTTGAACCGGCGATCCCCATGTTAGTAGGCAATGGAATAGACCGCTAAGACATCGATACTTTCTGTAGGTGTTTTAGGTCCAGGCGACATTTCAGCAAATGCGTTCCGCCTCTTTTGCTCCCTGCATGGACTGCTTACCTGCATGCACATGCAACCAAAGCATGTTCCTGTGGAAATCGCCGCCAACTCAAATGTGACTGGTCAATGCTACACACTCAGACTACAACGAACCACAGCAGAAAAAGGAAATGGAAATCAGAACGCTTCCGATACCAAAATCTGCCTATTTGTGTGTAGAGATGACTATTTTAGAGCCTCTGGCAGTGAGCGCCAGAGGGGAAAGGTCCGACCTTCAGGCAATCTGTCCCATCCCAAGTCAAATACACAACACTGGGCTTTCTTTCAAAAGTTGTTGGCTCAGACGGGATGCCAGTGTCTCAAGACAAGACGTTAACTACTTTAATGACCTACTTTATCGATCCCCGAAGGGTAATTCCATTTTCACTTGTCCCCTTAAGGTGAGGTCAGGGTGCAGCTCCAACCACAGATTGACACCTCTGGAGCTTGCGGTGCTCAAGATTGTTGCAGCAGGTCAAATGATTTGTAACATGGGGAACGGGAACCAGCGGTCCACCAGTTGAGGGATAATCTTTCTAACAATTAGACAATCTATCACAGGATGCTGGAGATGCTTATGATGCTACCCATCAGGTTGAGGAAGATTAAATCCGGTTCTTACTGGCATTATTGAGGCTGTGCAAGATCACAGTAGGGGCTTCGGGACCTAAAACACACAAACACAAACAAACAAAGAATGTTTAGAGAACTAAGCTTTATTTTTTTTGGCTGCATCACATACTCTCCTGTAAATCCCCGAAATGACAAAAGACTTTTGTGTGCAGTGCATGACTACCCAAGAATAAAATCACACAAAAAAACAAGAGTATTTCAGTGAGGAGAGGCTTTACATGGCACTGACTGTATCCTGTATTTATGTAAGACAGGGTGCAAAGTAGCACCTCTAAAGTGATGCATAAAAATCCCATCAATAGATATGGACGTGCCATTTAGTTCACCATCACTGTTGTGCTTGTCAGCTTTTCTACTTTGCCTATATTAGCGGAGGGTTAAAGGTCATTTACACTGTCCGTGTAATAGTTAGGGGCTGTCAACTTAAGTCAATTCTATTCAGCAGTGGCTGTTAAATACTCAGTGAGAGGTTAATAGGATAGCAGGTCTGCTCAACAGCTCATCTTTTCATGAGTCACTCCACGAGCACCTACACCTATCTTCCCCCCTTTTGAGCCATATTGCCTCCTTCACATCCTCCCCACTTCCGGCTTTAATTTCCTCTCATCAATAGCATATGCTCCCTCCCACCCCTCTTAGCTCTTCAGAGTTCTTTTCATGTGTTTCTTCCACCGAGCTGATCTTATGTTTCAACAGCCTAGAGTATTAAAAGAACAAACTCGAAATGTGAAGACCAAATCCCAAACAACAAAACAAAACCCTCAAATTGAGATCGACGGCTTCGTGTGCTGCGAATATAAAAGCCATTAAGACTCTGCTGATCAGCAAAAGCTGGTTTCCTTTTGCCTACTCGAGCCATTTTTTATGACGTTTTACCCGGCCGTTTTTTTTCTTTTCTTCTTCTGCTTTTAATCATTTAACAGAGCTGCTATGTTTTATCATTAAACACCCAATAATTTACAGCTACGAAGTGAATTGTTCAACATGAATGACACAACACCGGTAAGAAGGGCCTTTTTCGGGGTGCTCGTGTCACCAATCTCTGCCATTTTGTGAATATACCTGCTGGGAAGGTTGTGCAGTCAGATGCGTTCAGTTTGGGGAATTAAGGGTTTCATTACACTTGATGAGAAGTGTTGTTGTGACAAGCTCATCAGGTTGCGCTGAACCCGGCCCTCCGAAGATAATGCGCTTTCTAGATTGTTTTTATTGCCTGTGAGCAAGGGGGGCAGTGTTGTCGTCCAATAAATCACTATTTCAAAATCCAAGAGCATCTGAGCATGAAGTGCTCTCATCTGTTGAAAATAGATTAAAAACTATAAACAATATCAAGGGCTGCCCTCCATTCAGCAAGCTGCTGCTCATTGCACAATAAACCCCACCTTGAGCAATTATACACAATAGAGCGGCTAATTGTTTTAATTTTATGTTTGTCACTTTGCAGTTGATGAGAGATGAATTTAAACTGAATACTTGGAGGATGACAGATTACCACAGGCAAACCCCTGACATCTGCCAAATGCTTGTACCTGGTGGGGAAGATGAATCAGAATGGGTGATTTAACTGGAACCATAACAGTCAATATTAACCAGACTGAAACCGAGACAGCCATCCATACACAATGAATGGCATATTCATATGTAGTGATTATTTAAGCCACAAGATAATGAAAAGTAAACAAGTTGCCTGTGCAGCAGTGACTGAGCGTGTGGGATGGCTTCAACTGCACGGGATTTAGACTTTTCCCCGTAAAAAAAACAAAAAAAAAACTGGTGTCATTGGTGTAGAGCATATTGATGTGCTTGATAACTTCATGAATCTTGCATGTCACCTTCTGATGACTGATATTTGTTGATGATGCTTTTAATTGGCTTTTTAAATCATGCAGAGTGACATTGACATGTCATCCTTTGCAGATGCGATCTCTGGCTCTGCAGTCAAAATCTGAAGTTGTGAAACATCTGCAAGATTAGAGATGTGGCGGTGTGGCTGGTATTCACAATATTAGACTTTTATTCTCTTGCACTGTAATGAATAAACGCAACAACAACAACACAAACACTTAACTAGTGGGTATATTCTGATTTCAGTTAGTCTTGTCATAATTGTTATGCCCTGCCATTATCAGGCTAATCTGACTCCTCTGTGGTTGCTGTTGTTGCATCAAGCTGTCAGCAGCTGCCTTGGCTGCCCCCAACCCAAAGGTGGCGCATAGGACTTTTGTTCTCCTTTTTCCAGCTAAAAAAAGATCACTACAGCTTGGTCAGACTTTATCTACCCTCATACCTCCTACTGCCCTTGCCCGCTGAGGTGCTCAGTCAAAGCGTATTGGAGGAGCAGTTGTACAGGCAGGGACTGAAGGTGGGCTTCCATTAACCTGCTTAATGCGCAATTTAAAATTGCGAACTAAAAAATGAGTGATGGAAACGTGAATTTCGAAAAAACTCTCAAATATTGCAAAAAAAAGTTCATATGCTCACGAGTCGGTTTTTCAGATTATTTGACATGGCAATATTTTGCAAAATTGACATGGAAACACATTTTTCGCATTTAAGTCAAGGTAGCCAGTTTATAAAGCCTGATGGTTATGCGCATCTCGGTTGGAACCGGTCTCCCTCGGACATGTTACACAGGTGCCATGAGGGGTCCTATTGTGTTGCATACTGAAGTTTCGGATCCACGGGGCGTCTGTAAAATCATTACAGAAGATGAACACCCATAACTCCCTGGTACGTGGCCGCTGCCAGGTATCAGGGTTTGCCTTTCTGTCATTGCATGCATCACATGCCCTCGTCGCCTTCGATTAAACACTGCCACGGCTATTGCAGTGCATGCAATCGAATTCACCACACCACCAACACTTATCAGGTCTTGGAGAGCCGTCGCCTTATGGCGAGAGGAGAAAACCCAGCTTTAATCGCATAACACCACTCAATGGAACCACAAGACCATTTGCAATTGTGTTTTGTCAACTTGTTTAAAAAAAAAATCGCTTCTACTATTCTGCACAAAACTGCAATGGAAACCTGCCTTGATAGTCAACACAACCAAAATCATACTGGCACATGCCCACAATTTCAGGTGATGCATTTCCAAAGAGCCCATTTGTAACAATACTGTTTCCCATGATAACTCATGATTAATTATTTGACAATTAGTTTTGGCACCCTTGAGGTGGATATTCTTAGCTCAGGCAAAAAAATGGGGGAGAAAGCTTTGAAAGCTATGCTAACAAGTGATTGTGTTAATCAGTCATCTGTCTTACCTTTACAATGAAGGAGGAGGTGCTGATTTGTGGGGCTGATGTCAGCATCCAGATAAAGACAGTGGGCTTTGTTTAGCTCACACGTTAAGCAGCGTCGTGGGAACAGACCCACAGTCTTAACGCTGGGAAAGGATGGAAAGAGAAAGTCAAAATATCAACGAATATTACCAGAAAGGCAAAACCCGTCATGGCTGCTCAATGACCTTTGCTAAGCCTGTATTATCAGTCATTAGTGACATGACTGTTGGCAGGGCCTTTCCCTGTCGGGCCCCGTTCTTGTGGAATAACCTGCCTGCTGCCATCACACAATCAGAGTCTGTTGACTCCTTTAAATCCAAACTTAAAACTCATCTTTTTGCCTTAACCTACGATTAGTTGCCTTTAAGTTGAGTGCTTCACGACCTGTATGACATGCCGGGTCGGTTTCTGTCTCAGTGAATTTACCAACCACTCTCTGCCGACGAGATTATAACATATAGCTTACTGACTATTGCAAACTCCTCTCTTCTCTCACATGTCTTTTCTCTCTCTCTCTGAATGATGTCTTCTCCTTTCTCTTCTTCTGTGTGTGAATGGTGTGATGCGAGTCCTCCTTGTGTGCATGTGCAGTCTGTCCTCCTCCCAGGTCTCCATGGTGATGGTGGTTGCCACCTGGACACTGCTTGGCATCCCCCTCATCACATTTTCTTTTTATATATCTTATAAATCCATATAACTTTGCCATCCTTTTTCAGTGTTATATCCTTCTCTCACTCAGATGTGTGACTAATTTTTTTTTTTACATGGTGATGCTGGTTGCGTGGCTCAGATCCTGGGCTGTTCCCGTGTTGTCTGGATGCCGCTTGGTATCCTCCTCATCATATTCTTCATATATTTTATAATCCCATTATAATTCCCGCCACCCTCTTTCAATTGTTGTATTCTGTAAATTGTAACACAACATCTATTGCACGTTGAGAGAGATAGAGAGATCCCTCCTCTGTTGCTCTTCCTGAGGTTTCTTCCTATTTTTACTCCCTGTTAAAAGTTTTTTTTAGGGTGTTGTTCCTTATCCGATGCAAGGGTCTAAGGACAGGGTGCTGTGTTGCTGTAAAGCCCTTTTAGGCAAATTTGTAATTTGTGATATTGGGCTGTACAAAAAAAAAACAACTCATGGCATTCAGAATAAGAGTGCATGTGGCGAGATAAAAACAAATCACACCACATTTCTTTCTAATAAGAACATCATTTGCCCCAAAGTTTTGGCACACGCTAGATGGCTCTCGAGGTGTAGTCAAAAACAAGTATGGTGCAGTAAATGTAGTGCAAAATAAATTACCTGAAAAGTTGTCGTCTTCGTGGCGATCCTTCTGTACTGAGGAAATAACTGGCAAGAGGAAATCATGGCAGTGATTGTTACCAGAGCAAATCAGACCTGCAGCTTATATAGAGTAGTTTTATCTGTTTGAGATGCATAAGCTGTGAATCACATTTGATCAGGGCCAAATAAGTTGTGCGCCTCTATATATGAAAATGGTGTGCACATGTCCTTGTGTATAAAAATCTAAAAATGAAAAGTTGAAATTCCCGTCTTAGTCTCAATACTGGAAAAAACATGCAGCAGAAAATCAACATCCTCCTTGCAGTAAATGACAGCAACCGGATTTTATTACCATTTCTGTTTCTTGTAGATGTCCACATCATATTGTAATGCTTAGCATTGTACTGTCAACCGACAATGGAAATAGCAAAATGCACGACAGTGGATACTGCTAGGATCATATCACAATAAATAATACAATAAAACATATATTTCTGTAAACTAGTGAAATAAAAATGTGTGGCTGTGTTGAGAATCAATAAGTGTTTTCTCTGCTAACATATTATTTCCTGGATACAACGGCTTTTTTTTGTTTCTCCCTCTTGTGCTTCTACAACATCCATCCATCCATTATCCAAGCCGCTTATCCTGCTCAACGTTGCAGGGATGCTGGAGCCTATCCCAGCAGGCATTGGGCAGCAGGCGGGGAGACACCCCGGACAGGTCGCCAGTCCATCACAGGGCCCACACACACACACACACACACAAACACATACACTTAGGGACAATTTAGTACGGCCAATTCACCTGACCTACATGTCTTTGGACTGTTGGAGGAAACCGGAGCACCCAGAGAAAACCCACAAAGACACAGGGAGAACATGCAAACTCCACACAGAGGACAACCTGGGACGACCCCCAAGGTTGGACTACCCCGGGGCTCAAACCCAGGACCTTCTTGCTGTGAGGTGACTGTGCTAACTACTGTGCCACCATGCCGCTCTCTACAACATCATGAATGTTAAAACGGTGAATCTACTCAAGGGCCACTTCAACTCATTACAAGCATGCTAGCAGCAGGACTCACAGGTTGTCATTGCCTTCATCATAGGCGATGATCTTGGTCACCTCCCAGTTCCCTGATGTCAAATGGCGGACCTCATTTTGATCTGCTCTGAACTGCAAGACATGGGGAAGGTCAGTAGCAGGAGACGTATTGGGGAACTTTTATGACAGTACTGTTTTCAAACATCTGCTCATCTCTCAAAGGGGAACAAGCTGTTCTTCAACCCAAACCATAGGTCTGGTCAATGAAAATCATCCTGAGCTTCATCTTCAACTTTCATGCAATCTTTTTCAAAAGTGAGTGGCCAGAGTTTTAAAATCTATTCCTCAGAAAATGTGGCGTGTATATGATTCACTCATCTCCAAAGTCTGAGAACTTGCACAGCATACACATGGCATACAAATTACACTATTAATCTCTGAGGTTTAGGCCTTTACTCCTTTTGCTGACTTCATTGATCATAATTATAACATTTATTTAACCAGGAGGTCCCTTGAGATTAGAATTTTCTTTTCCAGGGGAGACCTGTAGAAAGGTCCTGGGCATGCTAGATAATGCCACTCTGATTGGATGTTATGCTTGCATTGGTGTTTGATGAAGTAAATCAAGTATGACTAGTTTAATAGGTCTTCCTTAACACAGTTCACGGTGGTTTCAGAAGCAGTGAGACAGAGAAGTGCCACTGTGAGCATTTTCCTCTCTCTATTTCAAAATGTAGATTGCGCTTTATTTGGAACGGACACCTTTTGGCTGTGGGAAAACACAACTTCTTTGCTGCAACTGTTGAGATTAAAATGGCATCTTTTGAGCATTGAGACTTTGGCACATTGATAAGTTGTGAATTTATGGTATCCTTTGCACAAAACTGCCCATACACAAGGTGATAGGATCTTTACCTGTGTGGTGAACATGGCGATGTGATGAAATTCTCCACGACCCCCTTGCTTGACTGGGACTGTCAGGAAGAATCTGCTTCCATCTCTGGAGAACACTGGTTCTTGATTCTGCAGGAATAACAAGCCATCACTGGCATCCTCTCCAAGTCTTGGACTTTTTTTTCTTTCTTATTCTTTGGTGGACCTAAATCAAATTATTGCTAAAAACAGTCTGAGACACTTAGAGCTGAAGGTGCCTGTGTCTCATTTAAGATGGGGAACTAGTGCATTGTAAAGAGATTTATGACAGTAGTGAGTATATTAACAAAATGAATAGGGCTGCCAGGTGAATTACCCCAAAAATGGTCTGGATAGTCGGATCACATCATTCTACGGACTAAGGAAATGTGCTTGGTAAAGCAAAGGGATTAAGGTGTATTGTTTTTTTACTTGATCAAATGTCCACTTCATTTCTGTGATTCTAACAGTGACATAGTCCAGCCTGCTGCATCGCCGGCATGCGTTCGACACAGTTAGGGGACAGGGATATTGGAGATGAGCTAGGTACCATGGCTCCCTCACAATACAGCCCAAGTCAAATGACACATGGCAGACATTTAAACATCTGCAGTCACTACAATTACGCTTACTGAGGACAGTACAGTGGGTACTGAAGATAATATTGTCTTTAAAAAAAGTCTAAAAAAAGAAGATTTGATTCTGAAAGGTATTTTTGTAACCTTTATTTTTCTTAAGACAAGTAAAATGGCGGCAAAGTTAGATGGTTTTTCTTTCCAAAAGCACTTTCACTCATTTAAGTGATTTTAGTAAAACAAGGTGGCAATGTTTTGGACAAAGGCAGCTCACCATTTGGTTCATGTTAAGCAATATTTTCTTAGTCATAACCCCTTTTGTTTTGTTTTGGTTTTTTTTTCAGAAATTCACATTTCATACAATGTCATTGAAAGAAAATATTCAAAATCAACATTTTTTACAGCGCAGACCGTCAAACGTAAAGGCACGTTACCTGCTTGGACAGCCAGAGCTCGGAGCTTTCCTCGTGTCTCTGAAACAGAAAGGGAAAGTGCCACTAAATGATGACAAGCCCCCAGTCTGAAGCCTTTATTACAAAAATTACCAGCATCAAATCACACACCACCCGTCTCACTAATAGTTTCTTTCCACACCCACATATGCACCTTACATTTTTGTGTTATCGTGTATTTTTCTATGTTGTGTATATAATGTATGAATTAATGTGTACATAGTGTATGTGAGTCTGTAGTGTTAGTGTTTAGTTTTTGTTTTTGTTTTGTTTTTTTGTGGATGTGTCCATGTGTCCTTTGTGTTAAGGCAGAGAGAGCCAGAGCACAACACGTGTGTTTTCCAATACATACGACGATAAAGTTGAACTTGAACATTTATAAAAGCTAATTATAAAAGTTAATCAAACTGTTAAATTCATCTAACTAGGATTTATTTATTTCTTGAATGATTTGTTAAAATGTCAGATGTGCCACTCAGTCATTTAAAGATAGATGTGTTATCGTATCAATGTGAGGATGAGGTCATATGGTAATAATGTTCCCATTTGGTAGGCAAAACTCTCAAATGGTTGATAACTTAATTATTTTCTTTCAATTCACTGTATTCTTCAGTTAGAAGAATACAGAATGTTTCGCTCTGAGTGGAAAAGTGTCAACTAATGACGGCACTCTACAACATATGAATCGTCGTCTCAGTATGGCATTTTGTGGCATATGTATATGTAGCATTGTTATTTGCATTTGTTTATACAGTGTAGCCTATTTCAATTTAGCTCACTAAAGGCAGTAGCAACCCAGAACATAAGGAGTTTTCACATTGTCCACCAGTGATGTCACTGGTGTACACTTTCCTACACAATTTTGGTGGCTACTCAGAGAAACACAGAAGACTACTCAATATGATTACTAATGGAGTGTTATCCCAACATACCACTACTACTACTACTACTACTACTACTAATTTATGGCTGCTCCCATTAGGGGTTGCCACAGTGAATCATCTGTTTCCATCTCTTCCTCTCCTCTGCATCTTCCTCTGTCACACCAGCCACCTGCATGTCCTCCCTCACCACATCCATAAACCTCCTCTTTGGCCTCCCTCTTTTCCTCTCCCCTGGCAGCTCCATATTCAACATCCTTCTCCCAATATACCCAGCATCTCTCATATATAGCCCTACAGCATATATAGAGAGATATTGTAGAAAATCATGTGTTTCTATTTATGAGCATTTTACTTGGAATATAAAGTACCAGCAAGACTGGTTTACAAAAATATACAAGTTACTTCTGTGGGCCATATATGCTTGTAGGTTACTCCTCTGGGAGCAGTTCTTGTAGATGATTTCATAAGGTACCAGCAAAAGGTTTATGGCTGGCTCCGTTTCAGAACAACAACAAACCAACATCACTCACACAAAATTACCTTGTATATGTATTTGCCTACCTGTAGATAGCAGGTGCACTCACTATAGCTAATTCAATCAATCCATTATCTATACCCACTTAATTCAATTCAGGATTGTGGGGGGCGAGAACCTTTCCCATCAAGCATTGGGCCTAAGATGCAGAATCTTTTGACAGGTCGCTCACTATAGCATTCATGGGCATAAATAAAGAACTTACTAAGAGAAAAGAAAAAGCAAAACTTACTTTTAACTACTGCATTAAAAAAAAACATGAAATGTGTACTCTTGGGTAATTAATCCTCTACAAATGGCCTTAGAAAACATCAACCCTGCACTCCACTACACTCCTATAAATAGACACGTGCACTTATCATACTGAGTGAAACAAATACACAGGATAATGTTGTCAATAAATCTGAATCACTAAAAGGAAGAAGGCATGAAACATCTTGTTTCTATTCATATTGTCAGCCAGGCCACGTGTAACTGAATTCCCAAGAGAAATTACTGAAACGAGACATTTGCCATGTATCCCCAGTGATGCTACATGATAATGCATGTTCTAAGTATACTTTAATAAAGAGTAGAAGCTCATATTTCAGCTTGTGCATATTCATGACCTCATTATCATAAATGGAAACGGAAACACAGCGCTGTGTGTTTCACATGAAACACACAAAGACACACACACACAAGCATACACTCACTCGCACCTTGACGCAGGCTCCCGTTGTGGTGTCACACACAGTCAGGATTGAGATGTTTTGGGCTCGATTCAGCCATCTGACAGATGTCTTAGTCTTGCTGATCCACTTGACCATGGTCACATAATGCTCCCTTTAAGAAAAGCATCTTGATCAAATTGGGTATTTTATTATGTCACTCTACATTTGAATAACTAATAAGGTTACGTTCAAGTCAAGCAGGGAAGCAGCAGTGTCAGCAAATTAGCAATAAGAAAGAATCTGAAAGCATTTCTGTGGTAAAACAACTGAGAACTTGCATGCAAATTTGTCGTATCTTGCACATAGTTAGGGCTTCCAGCTAGAGGGTCACAGGCCTAAGGTAGTCGTATGGACAACCAGAAGAAAAGGTTTTAGGTTTGCAGGGTTTGTCTTCCAATTACAATTATACATGCTCCTTGTAGGTTCCCAACAAACTGCCCCGTCCCCTCCCCTCCCTTCAATTTTTACCCTTGGACCTAAGTTATTCACAGTGGACTCGTCTTAAGCTGGCAGTCAACAAAGACCACAACCATGTCAATGCAATATTGTGTGGGGAGAGTACTGTGAATAGCTTTCTGTTAACTGTCCAACTTTGTAAGTTTTTTTTTCTTCGAGTTAGAAGTGTTTTTTCACCAGATTCATGTGAAATTGGTGATTTGTTCTTTTCTACAGTTGTCAGTTCTTCTTAGTTTCCCTAGAAATGCTTCATCGCAGTACTGTGGATTTTCCCCAGTGAAAGCTAAGGTGCTTCAATACAGAGGCACCGTCAGCCACAAAATCAGATATGAGCTGGTGTCCGGTTAAATGATGATAATAATAATACTAAACTTAAATAAAAGATGTTAGAGCTTTTCCTTCAGTGAATGAACAAACTGATGCACAAGTCTAAAAAACACATGCATGTACCAACAGGTCCATCTCGTCCAGCTCACCGTAGTTTGAGGCTGT
Organism: Lampris incognitus; assembly: GCF_029633865.1. Taxonomy (NCBI): domain Eukaryota; kingdom Metazoa; phylum Chordata; class Actinopteri; order Lampriformes; family Lampridae; genus Lampris; species Lampris incognitus. Next base: position 17,997,245 of record NC_079221.1, read on the forward strand.
CTGGCGGTGTGAGCTCCAGAGTGTGTGTGGGCCCATAGAGATTCACCACGTACAGCTTCACCATGGGGTTCGGTTGGCCAGCCTGCACACAGGCCCGCAAGTCCAGAGATTACATCAAATCCATCACCATTTAGCATTGGAAATTGTTTTGCACAGAAAGCATTATCCAAAACGGTAGCCATTGTGCAAGCAATGACTTGCTGCATAATAGGACAGTAAATCTGAACGATGAAATGACTGAGGCAAAACACTCTAACTCTTTAATGCACATCTCCTAGTTTGCAGTTTTATAATACTTGTCAGCATAAATCCCCCAAATCTGATATTGGCATCTTACTGTGTAGACACCAATAACAAAATAACAATAAAAAACAGTAAGTAAACATAAACTAGGAAACAAACAACACAATTGTGTTACTTGTTAAGTTAAAGGTAAAAGGGTCAGCGGTGACAGTCTGTCAAAGAGATCGCTTTAAGCATTGTTCCGAACACAATAGCTTCGTAAATGGACTTAAACACTGTTCACAATGATTAATCCGCACCCTTTAACCCCTCGTGTAGTTCCCACCAGTCATATGGAGCTGCTTACAACGGGCCACAAAGTTGTTGTGAAAAGGCAGCATAATGGAGCGAGCAAGATCCCTTGCATGACAGCATTTTATAAATTAGTTACCATGGGAGATTATTCTCCGCTTTGAAAAATGAGAGCCTATAGGGCAACACAACAGTGTCTCCATTTGCGCAATGGCATCTCTTCAGTGTGTTACAGTGTGCACTGATGTGAGAAAGAGAATGTTAAATTACTGTAACAAAAAATCTTCCAAATGGAAAAGAAAAAAAAAAAGAAAAAACAGTGGGTACTGATGCAGTATACTTCACAGAATAACACACTGAGTCTGTTGTAAAGCAACTATTGACTAAGGCACAACAAATGCACCATAGATGGCACATTCTGCATTTAAACAATCACAGGGTCAAGCAGGAAACATGTTTAGTGATAAATGCAGCATTACAATGAGATAACAGAACAGTCCCTCCTATTTCTTTTTTTTCTCTTTTTTTTTTAAATTCCCACCCCCTTTTTCTCCCCAATTGTACCCATCCAATTACCCCACTCTTTCGAGCCGTCCTGGTCACTACTCCACCCCCTCCGCCGATCCAGGGAGGGCTTTAGACAACCAAATGCCTCCTCCGATACATGTGGAGTTGCCAGCCGCTTCTTTTCACCTGACAGTGAGGAGTTTCACCAGGGGGACGTAGTGTGTTGGAGGATCACGCTATTCCCCCCAGTTCCCCCTCGCCCCGACCGACCAGAGGAGGCCCTAGTGCAGCAACCAGGACACATACCCACATCCGGCTTCCCACCCGCAGACATGGCCAATTGTGTCTGTAGGGACACCCGACCAAGCCGGAGGTAACATGGGGATTCGAACTGACGAGCCCCGTGTTGGTAGGCAATGGAATAGACCACTAGGCTACCCAGACGCCCTCAGTCCCTCCTATTTCAGCCATGTTATGGTGCTTACAGTTTGCCATTCATGTTTACCTTTGGGTAAGGGTATTGCTTCCCCTTTGGGTATGTTATGCCAGTGAAGCGTGGCAATGCCATGTTGGGCACGTGGCTGTCATTAAGAACCAGGAACGCCAACCGCTCTCCATCTGGCGACCACCAGTGTGCGATGTGGTTCTGAAGGATCTCCTCTGTTTAGAATGACACAAACGTAAACACGTCTTCTATGAAGAGATTTTTTTTCTTCTTCTTGTATTTAAAACATGTTTTATAACATTCCAGCAAACAAAACACCAAACAGGGGAACCCCATAGCTATTTTCAAACTCTGTTAATGCTGCAGAATGTTTACTGGTGGCTTTTTCCACGAAACAGACTTGAGTAAGTAAATCCAAACATAAGTGATCTCACGGGTTAGTAAAGTATTTTCAAGCATTGAATGTTGGCGATGGATTGTG